>NC_137817.1:21227917-21355417 GCF_963921795.1 Nannobrachium achirus
AAGGGATTCTTGGAATCATACGGCCTGTAAAAACATGTGAATATCAACAAATGAAAAAAAGAGACAGATTCAATAACCATACAAAGGGGACAAAATTAATATAATCTACATAATAACTAAAATAATGGATAAATGTCTCAATCATGCAAACCATTGGTGCATTTTAAATCTTAAAATAGGCTTATATATATTCGTTCATAGTGGGTATTTAGGTTGATAGTTAGGCTTAAAATAGGTATGGTATTTTTTACATTTATCTGTAAGCTGTTGTATATTGTATGTTTGTAGGCTGTTGTATATTGTATGTTAGACCAGCCCCGAGCTGGTCTTAAATCAATCACGGCGACAGTGCAGACATTTCCTTACTATTGGGACATTGGAATTGGGGCACATTATTTGGACAAGGCACAGACAATATTAAGGACCCTTTCTTTCCCCTAACCAATAACCACAATAGTTTACAATTGGTACACAATTAGTTTACCTCTACCGGCATGCTCATACAAGAGAAAAACCAAAGATCACAATATAACAAAGATTGAGGCTGTGCAGAGATACGAACGCTGTGCCAAGTTGGGAGTGACAAGTCAGTGTCGGAAACCGGTGGTGCCAGCAAAGTAAAGAGAGGCTTGTAATGCTTTATCTCTGTTATTTGAAAATGCCAAGCCAATACAGTTGTGTGCAACTGGTATGTTAGGAATTAGGAACAAGAGGAATTAGGAACAAGGGTTGTAGAAATGAAAGGTTTACAGTCAAATCATTTAACAGCTGCCGTAGCCAAGATAATGAAAGGCTGTGACGTCATGAGACATCATGAGACAAATTACTGAATAAATAATAAAGCCACATATGTCTAGACAACCAAAGCCTTTGATGTCATGGGACATCATGAGACATTATTGTTTAATAATATTAAAATCTTGAGTTTTGAATTGACCTGTAACACAAGTCAAATGGAAGATCTACCCGCATTTGGTGCTTGGCTGGTAATTTAGGACCTCGACCATGCATAATATTTATATTTTAATCTGCATGGCGGTTACATTTTAGAAGTGCAGAAAGCCTCATATTGTGTTAACGTCCTATGGGTAAGGTTAACACTGACTGATTCAGAATTGCAATGATGTATGAGAACAGGTGGTGAATGGGTCTTCTGGTTCTTACGGTTTCTGGGTCTCAAAACTCTTCAGGCGGCCAATCTCTCCTGAGAACACTTTGTTCATGTTGATGTCTGTGTGCTCCTTCAACTCGTACTGACGGATGCTGTGAAGGCAAAAGGCTTGCAGTCATCATACAATAAATAGCACATACTGTATATATTGTCGAACTAATTTAACAAGGGGAATGAGTGGTTGGTCGGAAGATCAATGATCTCTTTCAGTTAATAAAAGGTTTCTTTTTTAAAGATGCAACCAATAACCATGTTAAAAAGAAATAACACTAGGGGGCACGGTGGCGCAGTCAGTAGTGCTGTCGCCTCACAGCTAGAAAGTCCTGGGTTCGATTCCCGCCGGGGGACACTGTGGGTGCTGGGGGCGTGTTCCCTCCTCCGCGTCATTAGTGCCCACACCCTAGGTGGGGTTGGCAAAAGGGCCTTTCTGTGTGGAGTTTGCATGTTCTCCCCGTGTCTCCTAGGGTAGATACCCTCACAAAAACATGCAGTAATCCTGGTCTCTATAAAGCCTCCCCCTGGCCAGCCGGGGCGCCTGATGGAGGGGAATGGAACTGGTTGGAATAACGTGTTCCTTCCACGCGCTACGTCCAACCGGGGAAGCTCCCCCTGTCAGGTGATAAGAAGCGGCCTGCTCACTCCTCATGCATTGAAGGAAGCATGAGCTCAGTTCGGGGCCCTCCCCAGGTTGGCAGAGGGAGAGTAGAGCCCAGGATCACAGCTTAGGCAATTGGCACCGGGTGAAAAAATGGGTTACAAAAATCGTGGGATAAAGATTTAAGAAAAAAAAAAAAAAAAAGAAATAACACTGAACCTGGAATCATCTCCTGAAGCCTCTACTCCAAAGTGCTCACACATGGCTGGCCAGAACTGCTCCCTCCATGAGATGAAGTCCTCTTCCAGGCTGAAAAAGTCAGATTTAACCTTTGCTTTAAAAAGATGTTAATTGACGATCAAAAGACAACTGTATAAAACACAAAAACACACACTACCACACAGATGCAAGTGTGTGACTCACTTTGCATCGTCGTCTCCCATGCCCAGGTCAAAGACTCTCTTAGCCCCTAGTTCTTCCAGTCTTTTGTCAACATATTTCCCCATGGCGTTGAAATGTTCATATGTTTTATTGCCCAGGGCAAATACCTACAAACAGAACAGGACACAAAAACAACGATGTCAGCTGTTGCCAAGCAGTGCAAGATACAGTAACACTTTAATGCTAGAAGTGGATTTAAATCTAAACAGGCCGACGTAATCACAATGTCAGATCCATTACATTCGAAGAACTATTGAGAACGTCATTATGCTATTACACCCCCCCCCCCCCCCCCCGAACTAAAACTAACTCAACTTCCTGTTCATTACTTAACTATGTACAGCAATGACATAAGTGGTCAAACAGTTATTTCTCTCATTGACTAATTAAAGCAGTCATTCCAATCTAACACAGACAATGGAGATGAAAGGCAAGAGGAAGGCTGTGACCGTGCTAGAGAATCAGCCTAGATTTCCCACAGTCAGATGTTAAAAGTTTTTCACTCAAAATGAGGGCAGGGCGGCTCCATCCTAATGATGGAACAACAAAATGCAGGACGCACATTGGCTAGAGATAAACCCAACACAGCAAGACTATTATTTCATCATACACGCAAAAACCCTACACAGATCATGCAGCCTCATTTTACCACTGCACACAAGACAGCTGGTGCTGCATGGCAGTGTTATCCCTGTAATAAAGGCAGGCATGCCTTTATTACACCACATGGGCTCAACTGTTTAACAGCAAGTCCCTGGTTCAATGACCTCAGCAAGTTACTCCCCTACTACTTTGACTTTGTCCTTATTCCGGTCTCTCTACTGTACCTATCAAATAAAGCCTAAAAGTCTTCTCTTGTAGACTTGCCGTGTAGTTGAGTCCAGAGAGGTCTTCGTCATCGTTCTCCTGTAGCCAGTCATAGAAGTCCTGGGCATTGTCTGTGGGGTCTCCTTCACCGTACGTGGCCATGCAGAATATGGCAAGAGAGTTTTCAATCTCAGACATGCGGGATAACTCACCCTGGAGCATAGGACACGAGGAAAGAATTAGAGTAGGCAATATACACAGTTAAATCGTTAAGAGTTGATTTACCTCTGACAGTGTACAAATGTATCCAAGTTTAATGAGATTACTGTGCTGTCAGTAGTACCACAGAGAAATGAAATGTTTTCCTGATGAAATGAAAAACGTATTATTATTTCTTTAATCGTGAGAATATGGGTGGGGAAGAGTTTGACAAAAATCTGAAAAAACTTAGAATTAAACACTCAAACTCTCTGAAAGGTCTGGTCTGGTCATGTCACTACTCACAAGAGTGGGTTAGTAAAATACATTTTTTTTACAACCTTGTTGTAGAATAAATAATGGAAATTAGTTTTGTTGAGTAATACTTTTGAGACTCATGTACTGTAAATCTGACTGCTACTGAAATGTTTGGTAACAAAATGTATTTGCCATGGCAACACATCAAGTTTATGATAACAAGCACTGCAGTAACCCCTCCATGACAATATAAAACTTTCTCTGGGATTTAAGTGTTCCAGCCAAATGGCCATATAAGAATGTTTATTTAAACGAGAAGTCCCTCTATGACAATTATAATTCTACCGTAGATGTAAATTACCATGTCATATTCTTCTGGGTCGGCAGCCATCCCCTTCATGCCGTAGCGCTGAGCGTCTTTGGACAGTCTATTTGCAAATTCTTCTGCTGTGCCCGTTTGAGAACCATAGAACACTGCAATGTTCTTGCCCTGGCCAAGGTTAAAACAAACACATTGTCAGTGGGTCTTAAGACTCTCCAGTCTCCAGCCAAACAAACATCCTGCCACACTGTGCATCCATCCATACTTCTTCCACTGCAGAAACCTTGTTACTGATTTTGCTTTTTTATTCAGACCTGATAGTCTCTAAGACTGTAAATTACATTTTGATTAAGCAAAACCAATCCAACCAGTTATTGAATATCTTGTATTCCCATAGCAATTTACAACCAAATCAAATACGGTAGTCCAACACTGCCAATTTTCTTGACTTTTTTTTACCCTTAGGGCAAATTAAAAACCAAAGCTTTTCCTCAAAAACAGCTTGAACCTGTGGTCTATGAAAATCGTAATGCTCTTTTGAAACCTATAGTACCGTATATGCCTAGATGCAATATAGCTAAATCAGAAGGAAATTATAGTTGGTGGTTGGCATACTCATTCCCCCAGACTGAAGCATAAGGAATGAAGAATGTTAGAGTTTTAGGCTTGTGTCTGGAACCTCTCAATTGTGGGCACCAGTCATTGTCTAAAAGTCTCTGTTCCTTTGAGCCAGAGGCAATGACTCAAACCATGAAAATGACAACAAGATTTTAATGCTTTTGAAGTGACATAGATATGAGTAACTGAAAAATAACACTTTTATGCAATATTATGATTACTCACTGTTTTTTTCATCTTCTCAATGAAACTAGTCTCTCTTGTGGTGGGTGCTCTGAAAAAAAAGAAATATTTACCTCAGTTCAAGACAATTTGAATGAACTACTCGTCCAAACAATGATACACAAGTCTGAGTTTGACATTTCAGTGTGATGAAACAATAGGTTATTGCCAGATACAATGGTGGCCATCATGTTCAGACAGAATTTCAAACTTGAAAAGTAGTAGATGACATAGATTCATTTGCCATCATGTTTATTAGCTACTGTACCATCAAAGACCAAGATGATTCTGGTGGTATTGAGGATAATCCATTCTTCTCACAGTTAATATTTAAACATGTCACAGGGCGGTTAGGCTGAGAATAGGCAGAAGCATCCTTTATCTCCAAGGTAAACAATGGCCAGCGGAAGCCAGTTTTGGTTTAGCAAGTAGACTGAAAGGCTAATGAAAAGCATAATGGAAGACAGACTGACTGAATGTTCAAAATGGGGGAAGGGAGTTAATTTACAAAGGCATGGAATAAAGCTGTATGACAATAACTTATGTGTGTGTGACTGATTAGTCACTTAGTTGTCTAATACCTAGCTACCAAACTTAGCTACACAAGTTCAATTTGATCAGGTCAAGTATTAAATCATGACGCACCACCATCTACAGTACAGTAAACAATAATAGCAGACATCTGCATAAACACCAAAAGCTTCATCAATACTACATTAGAGGCAAAGAAAATAAGGTTTAAAATCATGCCTTGAACCACATAATCGTTAGGCCTAATTCCATTTTGTCTTGCAAGTAATTTATGGATGAGCACAGATCAAACGAAAAAAGAAAAAAAGAAGAAGAAAAAGATGCTAAACACACAGCATGTATTTATCACCCAAAATAAAAAAGGCACTGCCGCTTCATTCAGCATCAAAGGTCTAAGCAGATACCTGCAATTCTCTATGTGCTGAATGTGGAAGAACAGACAACAAATACGTCAAACTAAAATAGCTGTTGTTAATAAAGCAATAATTTAGCTAGTTATATTATCACATCATCATATGGCAGTAGAGTGCCAACATGTAAAATGTAAAGTCTACACACAGTAAAATCCAGAGTGGTCGCTCTCATGCTCTCCATCAAAATCAATGCAATACACAAGGACATCACATAAATGAACCCTTTGCTTATTGGAACCCAAATTAGTTTACTTCATCAATTCTAAGTTTTGCTTCTCTTTTTGCCCATGTGAAGCTTGAGCAGCGTCAGCACAGTAAAATCCTAATTTTACCATTTGTAAAAAGACATTTTGGGAGTTACAATTACAAATGGATAAATGAACAGAGGATTTTACTGTGTGAAGAGCATGACAGAAAAATGAACCATCTACAATACTGGGGGGAATAATTCCAGAAAGCTTGGATGCGTGGGGAGTGCAGACATGTGGAATCTGTGCTGAACACGCCATAAAATGGGGCCCTCGTGGTTAATATGAACTGCGCTCACAAGAGCAGTGTGAATTCCTGATAGAAATTTGAAACAAGCTTTTGCCTCCAAGCCTCAGCATTCCATAAAGACTAAACAAGGACTGTTATCAATGAGCTCTGTCTGTCTTCCTGGCCCCGGTGAGGAGGGTTCTGCTAACTTAACTCAACAGAGCAAATATGTCAGAAAGAGCCTAAGTGAAATGACTAAGTAATTATGTTCCACCTCCTATGAGACTTAACATATTGTAGTTTCACAATAAGACACAAATTGTTTCAACCTTTCTTTTACTGAGGCAAAGAAAAAGACCAGATCTTTCAGCCCTGTGCTTTCATCTGTGTATTTCGTCAGTGTTTCAGCCTGTGACTGAATTGTCTGTTCTTTTTCTCTGCCTCAGTAAAAAATAGTAATACATTTTAAAAACTCATTTTCTTGTCCTTAAATGTGTTGTGTGATCATGTTCTTATATTCCATTTTTGCCACCTTCAGTGCAGTGGAGTAAAAGGTTACTGACCTCCCCATGAGAACCATTCTGAAAATAAGAGGTTTTAGCATTTCCCCTATGATGATTGAGCCATCGTCTACATATAGAAATGCTGTGTTGAAAATAGCCCATTTACAAGCTCACAATATGTTGAGAGCTTGTAGAATGCCCTTTTGTATTTTCGCTAAATGTTGCCCTATTATTGACATGCCTAGAATAGGGACGCTAGGTTTTAAGTGGTTAGAAGGACACTAAAGGGAGCAAACGTAGTCTTAGTTGTAATTTGAGGTGAGGCTTATTCAAACATTCATGTACTCTCTAACTCTTGTCATGTGGGAACCCCACCAATAACAACAGGCATGTGACCCATTTTGTGTCCCGACTCATTGTTTAAAGACCCCCAGTGGAACAGAGCTCCATTCATGACAAGTGACTTTGATGGAAACATGGATGGGAGTTTGCTAGCCAAACAACCAATGATGATTACTAACTACTACACTATTTGGGAAGGAGCTGATGAAAGAACGATGCAGCAATACAGAAGTGTTATTTGTATATGTGTTATCATGCTTCCTGGTGAAACACTGTATGCTTTTCTAAAAGAATCAGATAATCTGTGGTAGAGGCAAATGAACTGCACTGAGTACATGTTGCCTTGGAAATGAGCCACCAGGCACCACAGCAACTCAACACTGCGCTATGATGTCAATAAAAGTGTTACGCCCCCCCCGACTCCCCTTCCCATAGTGCATCATACTTAGAGAGGCAGTACAGGACTTGACTGAAAAGGCTTCAGTCAGTGGTGTGTTCAGAACCAAGTAAGAATCATCTCTTTTTCTGTACCAAATAATGGTTAGTTAGGTAGACATCTCAAAAACTAATTTTGAAGTTCAAACAGACTTTTTGAAATTAATACAGTCTTTCAAAAACAATCAACAGGTTTCTACTGACCTTTCAGCAGCATCTCTCCTGTCCTGTGGCAGGGAAAAGACACAGCCCATGACACACTGCCCCTGTAGACCACCACCACCACGGGCCGGGCCACCTTGGACTCAGCCACGCTCAGACTCAGAGCAGGAAGACAATACTTCAGAGTCACAGGACCCAAAAAGTCAACAGACAGTCCGGAGAGAGACAACAAAATTCCTGGGTCCGCCTGCCGTCACCTTAGCGCCTTCAGAACTAACTCTGCCTTTCCTTCCCTGAAGCCACCAGCTTCACACAGAGAGAACTACACTAAACGCACACGCAGCAGCAGCACTACAAGCCCTGTCAACGTCTGGCAAGCTCCGCAGACACAATGGTGGGAAACTGACTTTCCCATAAAATGCAGCCGAGCTGCAGATCCGCACTTTTGAGTCAGACAAACACACACTGAAACACTCGAGGGTTGAAAATGCCTTCCTCTTCATCCCGCCCCTTTTCCTCTCCAATCTGAAAGGTGTTAGGAACACGAAAAGTCTCCCCAGTCCATTCTAACTGCTTGGCAAGTTATCAGAGCAACTCCTCTGTGGACCATTGAAGGGGGGGGGGTCTGAATAGTAGTTTTACGGAAGGGTCCCCCACCCCCATCCCACAGGAGGAGAGAGGGGAATGTCATTACTATAGCAACCTCATTTATCATAAAAGGATTCCATTTGTGACATGGTCCTACCCCAATGGCAGAGAAGCTTCGCTTCCTCACAGGGGAAAAAAAAAGAATGAAAGAAAGAGGGGGAGAGAAGAAGAGGAAGACGAAGAAGAAGGGAAAAAAAATAAAGTAACTTGGGGCAAAGAAAGGGCTGCTTGTCTTGCCTCAACTTTCCACCTTTGGAGAAGGACTCACAAAAGACGCTTGGCTGGGTCCTCCTTGCTCCCTCTCCAGGGAACTTTCGAAATGGGTTTGAGGCCAAAAACAAAAGCTTGCACAGGAAAGACATGGAAGCCTACGCCCCCTTCATAACACAGTTAGGTAACCAATGCGCCCATTGAGGGGAGGGGAGTCTAGCTCAGCGTTATGCATTCCCTTCCTCTATTCCCGCCCTCTTCAGACAAACCCCTCTTCCCAGAGCTGAACACGTTCTCCACGATTCCCCCGCCCCCCCCTCCCCTTCCCAAGCCAATCTCCTCCCGTTTTCACACATGGTCAGGGTCTCCCTTTACACAGACTCCAGCGCTCACTCAGCCTCGTAGCCCTCCCCAACACAGTCTATTCACACAGGGACAGCAGCCACACAGCGAACGTGACTGTTCACAGACCATTGGCGAAAAGCCCAGCGCTCAAACAAATCAGAGCCCTTGTGTTGTGGCTGGGGAGGGACATGGCTGCAAGTCCATTGAAAGCCACCTCAACCTGATATCAATCCACTGATAAGATAAGGGACAGTGAGGGTTGACAGAGATGAGGTAGGGCCTTTAACTGTGACATCAGTGTACACATCATTTCTATTCCCTTTTTATTGTTATTGAATTGAGACAAGAGAGGAGAGGGGGGCAGCAACAAACTAACAGTCACTCCTGGTTGTATATCTGAATTCATAGTTCATAATCTTACAGCAGAAAACAATTCTTACAGCAGAAAACAAACAAACATAACAGCCTCCCCCTCTTTCTCCCATTGGGCCTCATACACTAAACATGCTTATGATCACATTTGATCTTAATAAAACACAAGAGCCATCACTGTTCTTAGCTGAATGTATTTGCTGATACACCCATAATTCACTTATTCTGTGAGACATTAGACATACAGTACATATGCCAGGAAAAATGCATGAAGATGTTATTCTTTATGCAAAATCAATTACGATAGTGCCAAATCGCCAACAAAATGTTTCAGTGCCCAGCATTTGTGCCACATTTATGCCAATGTGGCCGCAATTTGGCCAGGTGTTAAACTACATCTTCTCATTTACACATGAGAGACAACATTTAATTTCACTCACACAAATTCAGTTTATCCATTGCGTGTGGGAATCACTTTCCAAAAAACACAGATCTACAAGCTGACAAGGCATTGCAATGCGAAGTTTGTAGATCTGTTCTGCTTGACGAGCAACGCCGTCGTACTGTGGAGAGCATTTAGGGTTTCCTCTTCTTGTAGCACTTGCACAAGAACACTTGCCGGTTATGGTTTTCAATTGGGTGTTGACGCAGGCACGTATACAATATACAAACGACACAAGTGGCTTTTATTATGAATAATTAAAGGAGAGGAATGTCCGCACACTGGATAGGAGCTCCCAGGAGTAGTTTTTTATTCAAAAAAACATCAGCGTGACAACGTTTCGACCCCTCTCGGAGTCTTCATCAGGTCTGATGAAGACTCCGAGAGGGGTCGAAACGTTGTCACGCTGATGTTTTTTTGAATAAAAAACTACTCCTGGGAGCTCCTATCCAGTGTGCGGACATTCCTCTCCTTTAATTGTACGTATTTTTTGTCCAGCACCTGGTATCACTATGTTTTGGATGTGCGTGCTCCCTTTTTGAACTCGTTTTATCATGAATACACATGAACACAAACCAAGGTTGTACACACCCACTCATGAATCTGACATGTGACTTTACTTAAGACTTAGGAGCCGGTATGACAGGTTGAACTCTCTTCTCTAATCTGACCGCCATTTCTTTCAGTAGTGTTTGGTTAGTGACCACAGGTTGTACACTAGTTTTCATGATGCATTGTGGGTATTCTCACTATACATTTGGACAGCACTACAAAATGACTCTACAGTGAGTGAGTAATTAAGTGACTTCACACCAATGTCTTGCGTAACTCCAGCATACCAAACTAAAATTACTGTTAAAAGAGCACACTTCCCAGAACATTGAAAGAAAAGGTTTCGTAAGCTTCCGGCTAGCTCATTTCTCAGTAACCAATGCGACAATTACAAGTGGTGGCATGACTGTTCTGCAATGCTACATGTAAATGTTATGGCTGATGTCCATTTACACCATTAATCCACTTGTCTTGTTCACATTATCAGTTCAAGGCAGCATGTCAAACATAAGTAAATTCCCTCTCTGACAATGATCAACTACACTATTGGAGCATAAATTGGTATCCCTCTGTGTAAAGTTGACAACATTTGAACTGAGCAGAATTTGATTGGGCTTAAAAATACTTAAATGTGTGATGTTTGAAATCATTTAGGACATCCCTTGTAGTAGAAAGTGAGCTCTGAGAGTCTTCACCCACCATTTCTACACGTGACACTGTTCTTGATGCCATAACCACTCTTTTTAGCAAACATTGGCAAATCCTTGACAAGGCACTTACGGTGTGTCAAGCCTCTTGAATTCAGGGATGGGGTCTGGTTTCTTGCGAGACATATACCAATAGATGAGAAGACCGATGATGAGAGAGAAGAGGAAGAGGTCCAAGTTGCTGATGAGAGGCTCTTCCTCCTCCACCATGGGCTCTGGGTGAGTGGTGGCCTCCGGTTCTACATCCGCCATGGTTACACTCTGCCAGAGCAAAAAAGTAGAGTATCAGGTATCAGGTCTTAAGTCTTACAGTTACCGATAGTGATTTGACTGATTTGCTTATTGCAAACCATTTAGTTGACTCCGCAATTAAGCAGTAAATATTATATCAAAGTGGTCCAAAGTCCATTTGCTAATACCAAGAATATAGATAAAGGATACAGAAATGAGATGCATTCAACGCATTCAACTAGACCTGAAATCAGTAGCCCTAGAATGCCACACATCTGTAATCCGAGATTAGTCGTTTCCCATCTATTATACTACTACTGTACTGTATACTGGAACCTGACCGTGCAGTCTCACCAATTATTTCACCAATATTTGTATCCAAATATGACAGCTATAACAGTGCACCTACTTCACTTGATATGTTTTTTTAGATTTGTATTCATACTACTGATATCAACAAATACCACAAGTCCTGACATTTTTGCCTCCAACCAGGCAATCATTGTTTAATAATGAAACATTTGGGACTCATCAATAAAGTAAGAAGTTAAATGAACTACATGTAAAGTGAAATCCTTTATGAGTGTGCACCTGATATTTGTATATCAGACCATTTATTTTTTACTTCATGAATGGTGTATCAGACAATTCAGGATCAACAACACCACAAGTAATTTATTTTGGGGGCAATGATTGCATAGATCCATTCCCTCTGGGCCCGAACTAGTGCCCCCATGCAAATCCAGCAATATGAAGAGGCATGCCCATCCAATTCAGGAACGTTCATCGGTACAATCACAGAATCAAGAGAATTTCATATATTCTTTCCTCAAAACAATAGGAAGAGAAATTTAAGAAGGGACGCACACTGAGTCTGAAGCATAGTATTCAACAATGTTACCAACCATGACACCTTCATCTACAGGGCCTGTAACACGCAGACACAACAAACCAGGTTTTTTGGTCATGCACTACATGCTATAGTACTGCAGCAGCTCATACTGTAAGACAATGTTCAAAAGAACGTAGAGTTCTCATGTTACATTGTTGACTTGGCTATGGAGTAGAGGTGATCAGGTTTCTGATTGGGCCAGGCCCATTTCTGATCCAATCAGCGTATAATCCAGAGGTGGAGAACCATGAGATATACATATTTTTCAATACCTTAACTCTAGCCCACACAGACTGCTACAGTAAGTTCAAGATTGAATAAACAAAGCATTTGGCTTTACCCTAAGAATTTGCAATTGCTAGCCCCACAATCACTGGCGTATTAGGGAAATTACGTGACAATCATATCACCGTTATGCGTGTCACTCCTCGTTTCCTATCTCTCTTGACCGTATACTATCTATAAAAGCAGAAAAAGCCCAAAAGATTAGGAGTGTAAAAAAAAAAAAAAAAAGCTATCCAGTGGCTTTTGAAGCGGTGCCATAGACCCTGAGATTGTTGAAGCTACTCAAGTAAATGTCAATGAAATGACCCTTCATTTGGAGATGAAAAGGTTTTCACTGGATTAGCAAGCTATCGAGTCCATCACCCTCTCTTTATTGAACAGCAGCCATTTAGACGTATATAGAACCCCCAGTTTGGAATATACACATGATGTGACAAATTTAAAATGGTTATAATTCACACTCAGTCAAATGAAAAGTCTGAGTTTGATATTTTTGTTTGTTTATACTGCTGACATACACTTGAGAGCAGAAGACTTCCTTAAAGCAACAACACGCGTTTCCACGTCTTGTGTTTGTTGCAGGATGGTAACCATGCCAACTACTTCGCACGTGATGTCGTCTCTGTAGAGGAAGTTTGCATCCTTTTCACCTAGGTTGAGGTTCTGAGGTTTTCAGAAATGGTTAATCAGACTATCATTTAGTCAATTAGACATTTGTATTTTTCAATTCATGACATATTAGGAAAAGGCAATAAAAACAGTGTTTCTCAAATACTTGAATAACTGAATTATCTAATTTATTCTCTTTTCCATTTTATTTTATCTTGTTATTGTATTAAAATGTCCTTTTATAATGTACTTTGCATTATATTAATGCACTGTCTCGATGCTTAATGTTTTATGTATCAATTCATAATGATTTGCGTAGAATTGCCTTGTGCTACAGGAATAAACCTGACACCTCTATAATATTTAGAAATGTTGTCTTAAGATCCAAATAAAATAGCCTACCTATTACTTATCTGAAATACCTACCTACTAGTAAGTCATAGTGCATACCTTTTCAACTGTGTCAACAACACACTCTGCAAGTGTCATTGACAATGACAGCACCGTTATTCACTTATAATCTACTGAGGGAATTGAATGAAGTCTGACACCAGTCATTGTTGCACTTCATCATTGTGGATTTTTCTTTCATAATAGCAACAACATGAAATAATGGCACATGTATTTGATAAATTGACATGCTTGTTCCAGAGAGAAACCCAATTAATGTATCCTTTTTTTAAGTTAGCACTATATCAACTGCATTCTAATATTTAATTAAGATAGATAGATAGATTAATTCATTATGTCATTTTACCAAGTAAAAGCATTTACAGTAAAATGATGGTGATTCACCCAATCTGTGCACACCCAATCTGTGCACACTGCACAGACACATATTTTTTAAGGACTGTTTCAGAGTTTAATTTGTCAGATAAAGGAAGACATAAACGAGAAGCCGCATAGGCCTACTGCTTCAACCGATCATCATATTTTAATTGTTCTAACACGTTTGGGACAAAGACGTTAAGGACTGAAATGTCACATCTGGACTCTGAGATAAACAAATCACAAAGTTGAGGCTAAGGTGAACTCAACTTCTTGTAACATGGACATGTATCATTGGCGGGCCCCGACTATTCCCTGGAACATTGGTTGAAGAAATGACACCTAAAGCCTGGTTAACTGTACGTGAAACAGCCGCCTCGGTGCACCGCACCGCGACCAGAAAGCTGGACAACAAGTGCATCAAAGTATTATGCAAACAGGATTAAAAAAAAAACATACCGAGATAAGACAGCTACAGTCTACGTGCCACCGTATCTGCTTTCTTTCTGGCTAACAATACTGAACACCAAGAAATGTTTACCAGTGGTATTTGAGTTTCAGTATTATTATCAGTCACTGATTAACTATGGTAATTCCGATGGATCGAGCAAAGAAAAAAGTACATTACAAATAAAGTGTCATACAATTTGTTCTATGCTTACCTTCGCTTCTCCTCTGACAAGCACAGTGTGCACAATGCGGAAGGAAACTTTACGCCACGCAGGATCAATCCATCACGCTTTTTACGAGGGGGGTGTGAGGGTGTTACACTTCAATGTTAAGGCCACATGCATTTAGACTGAATAAGGAATATTCTCATGCCAAATAGCAGGCGTGCATATATTTTTTATAGAAAGTATTGAGATAGAACACACCGGGAATTGAATTTAGTTTCTACGGACGTGTTATGTTTTTCACAAATGGTCTAATCGAAAATGCCTTACCTAATGACGCTCTCTAGGCATACGTAACGAGCAATAATAAATTACTGCTAAAGTGCAGCGTGCCAGAGGTCAGGGTTATGTAATCCAGCCAACAGAACAGACTGTCTGCATGTTCCATGGTGACTCACTATCTCTACCTTCACATATTAGATCCTCCTCGATCCCCTGATCAAAGACTGTTTATGTTAATACTAGAGTTCAAGGGCGAAAAAAGAGATAGATGTCTTTTTTCTTTTACTCCCCAAAGTCCCATAACCTTCTCTCCCTAACTCCCAGTCTCTCTCGCTCACTCTCTTTCTCTCACACACACACACACACACACACACACACACACACACACACACACACACACACACACACACACACACACACACACACACACACACACACACAGTTTCATAACTGTCTTGTGTTCAGTTTTATTTACATTTTATTGTATGACTTTACGAAAAAGTATGCCAATCCTTGACCTTGTTAG
This sequence comes from Nannobrachium achirus, assembly GCF_963921795.1. NCBI lineage: Eukaryota > Metazoa > Chordata > Actinopteri > Myctophiformes > Myctophidae > Nannobrachium > Nannobrachium achirus. The sequence goes on from NC_137817.1 coordinate 21,242,896, forward strand.
TGAACTGATAGTCCTTGGACCAGACCAGATATCTGCACCATTTAAGTGGGCAAAACCTTACCCATACTATTAAATTGTTCATAGGGTCAATATAATATATTTTTATATATATATTTTGGGGATATTTTGATATTTTCATTATGTGAACATTTCCATTATGTGCAAAAAGAACACAAACAGCCAATAATATTATTACAAGTTATGTAATCTTGAAACTAAGTAAGGGTCTAAGGCAACTAAAACATTTCCTGTAGTATACTCAATGTGTTTGAATTTGCCTACACATTTTGTTGTTTTGATATTAAATAAAGGCTGTTAACACTCTGTGGCATAGTAGCCTAGGCTTGCCAGTAGTTCAAGTGATGTGCAGTTGAACCCAGAAATGTCCCCTGGCCTAACTAGCATAATTGGCATTAAAGGAGTATCACCCCCAAAATGACTTTTTTTTTCCTATTGATTACTCATGCCATGAAGAGTAGAGATCAATAATATTTTTTGGTTTTTGTCACATTCCTAAGACAAACATTTGATTTGAGTAAATTTACCCCCATTGATTCCGGATGGGGACCCGTTTCGAAACGGGTCCCCATCCGGAACAAATGGGGGTAAATTTATTGTTATCACATTTTTGTCTTAGGAATGCGACAAAAAACTAAAAATATTATTGAACTCTAGTCTCCATGGCGTGACTAATCAATAGAAAAAAAGTAATTTTGGGGGTGAACTACTCCTTTAATTACCATTATCACATATATGGATGGACAATATAGTGCTTGGCCGATTTGGATAATATTGGAGTGGTTTTGAGGGTTATTGGGTAGGTATACTGAATCCATTTATGACATTTTAAAAATTCTGAATGGCTGTTTAAACCATATTTCACTCTTGGGGTGGGCCATTGTTTATGAATATTGGGTTGATGTAGATGTTTTAGAGGTCACTGAATCCATGTAATTAGTTTAGGTTACTTAAATAACCTAAACTCTGTTAGGGCCTATACATTGTAGGATATTTATTATGACATTTATCCATTTATCCAGTTCTGAGTGAGGACTTGTAAAAGCCTGGTACATTGACAAATAACTCTAGCCTCACCAGCAAGTCACCATAATACAAATATTTAAATTAACAAGTACGCGCTGCTGGTGTGAAATGCCGGAATAGGCTTTCAATACACACAGTAGCAGGGGTTGGTTGGGCTTGTACACAACCCAAAACCTGTCTGGTCTCACGTGGTATGGGACTGTAATCCATTGCCTGGAGGACATTAGGTTGAGGGAAGGGGACTAACAAACCGACCCCAAAACAACCCTGAACCCAGAAATGGGGGAAGGTTGGGCTTGGGGCCAGCAACCCCAAACCGTAAAAAATAAACATATGCTACAAAAACGTTGAAAACAAAAAGACAGAATCCATCACCAGAAAGTCACCATAATACAAATATTTAAATTAACAAGTAGAACAAGTCCTAACAGGTTTTTTAGTAAACTGTACATTGTGTACAAGTATGCTACATCAGAGCAAACATTTCTGTAGTTATTCCACAGCATGTAACTTTTAACTACTCTGCACTGTTCTAAATCCTCATCATCATCATCTGCTCTGTCTTCATCGTCTCCAGCCTCATACATTTGTTAACTTCCAAGCTCTTTGCTATGAGTGTGTGGCCAGACTGCAACATGTAGAATCATAACCTTTGCAGAAGCAGTAGATGGTACAGGCCAAGTCTGCAGCTTCACAACTGCACTTTTCTGTCATACATGCTTTGTAACAACAGCTTATAATGACCAATTGGGCAGGAGGAGCAACAGGACTTGCATCCAGAACAGGCACGATGATTTCCTCCCCTTCCTTCTTGTCCCATCCAAACTTGGTGATGTCAACAGCTGGTGGATCAAGGCAGTCTGCTGCTTTCCAAAACAATGAGGATTTACTGGTGGGTCAAAGACTGAGGCAGGGGTCATCTCCATGTTGACTTGTGGTGGACATTTTTGTCAAAATTGCAGGTCCATTTGGTTCCATTTGTACACTCTCGTTTGAGAACCACTGTCCTAGTGACTCCTAATATGCCATAGTGTCATAGTAAATCAGTGTCATACATATTCTGAAGAAAATCTGTAGACAGACGTTCAGTAATGTATTGGGTCTTATGATCAAAGTAAGAAGTTCTAAGAACAGTATCATGTGTCCGTGTACAGCCGTATTGATGACGCTGAAATGCAGGTCCAATGTATTAAGCACACAATTAACCTGAAAAAAACCCAAATGTGTTTCCTTCAATTTAAACTAAGCAATATACTTTGTCTCTACACCAATTGAATAAGGTAGGCTATTGGGAGGATATATAATTTGTCCAAAATACTTTAAGATGAAATCAAATGAAAATGTGTCCAGCCTCTTTTAAAAAAGCAAACCAAGTTTGAAGTGAGCGGTGGTGCGTGTGTGTAGAAGTTCATTTCAGGGTCATGTGTGTGTGTGTGTGTGCGTGCGTGTGACGCAACAGCGCCACTTGGTCACCAGCGGTATTGCAGCTCATGCTCAAACACTCCTAGTAACCTAACACATACACTCACGCTAAGGAGACGGTGTACCACCACTCAAAAACTCGTTCTTGTAACATTACAGATCAATTTCTAAATTGCCATTCATTACAAAAATGCTTGATGTGGCAGTTCTTGTTTTTGTTGGATTTGGGGGCAGCATTTGACAAAGGGATCATATCCACCTGTTTCCGTGTGAGAATTTACTGTAGAATTATTTGTGGGACACTTCCGGAGAACAGCAGACATACAAACTCACATTGCGTTGCAGATGCAAACGTTAAGAGCTTGTAGATCAATCTTGGCTGCGGAATGGCTCACTCCTTCTGCGCAATGCACAATGGAACGTTGGAAAGTTGTGGATAAGACAATAATAGATTACTGCTGTTTCACTCTTGGGTGTAATCCCATTATCTTAAAATATTATGTATGCTTCCCCGTGGCAACATTATGCAAAGACAACATTTCCATTGTTATGCAGATGATTACATAACACATGTTACAGTATTATCTTCCTGTGAAAGCCAACAACTCTATACCTGTTTTAATTAACTGCATAGCAGATTAAAGACCGATGTCAAATAATTTCCTTTGAAGTCTGACAAAAGTGACGTTATCATAATTGGTCCTTTAATCCTAGCCTAAGGTTTGAGAGCCGTTAATAGACATGCTTTTATCATCGCAGGAATATCTCCACAATCAGAACAATTATGAGTTTTAAAGGCACTGAAATCATTTCAGTAATAAGCTCCCAATTAGGCAGTGTTCTGTATAATTGGGAGCTTATTACTGAAATGATTTCAGTGCCTTTAAAACTCATAATTGTTCTGATTGTGGAGATATTCCTGCGATGATAAAAGCATGTCTATTAACAGCTCTCAAACCTTAGGCTAGGATTAAAACAGTGCCGAACACATCAACATCTCTTGTCTGTTTTATGACTGACTTTACTAATTATTTTTAAGGAACTTCATGGCCTTAAGGCTGAGGTCCTCGCCGGGGAACTGGCAGTTTGTTCCTGAGTCAAGAATTTAGACAAGGATCACCGGTGTCAGGGCCCCTCGGCTCTGGGAAAACCTGTCTAAGGACCTCAGGCTTGATAAGGCACACTTCACCTTAAAGTTTTAAATATGTGTTTTATACATTTGAAGGGACATTCTGCACAATGAGTACTTTAATTATATTTTGATGCCAATACTTTCATACTTTAACATTTTTAATACAATACTTTAATGTTGTATTTCTATATTGCGGTGTTGATAACTTTACTTTAGTACTTCTTCCAGCACCGATCATTACTGAGCCTTCTAAGTCTGCAAAAGAAGATGTACACAACAATGAGCTTGAAGCTACCATTCTGCCATCTTTGTAGAAAGCCCACCTTCACCCTTTATTTATTCAGCATACAAGTGATTTCTTTCCTTCATAATTATTAGATAAAAGTTGTCAAACAAAGTATGATTTGAAGCAAATGATATCCCACGATGCACGTCCTTATTGGTTTATGTTCTAATAACAGACAAATGTTTAAACATGCCCAGCAAAGATATTTATGGAAGAGAAAACACTGACAGGTTCAATTTAAAATAACAGACAAGCGATAGTTCCACTGGTCAACTACCAGTATGAGAAAATGATAAGCCATGACCTGGGACAAAGTCATGTGAAAGACCTTTTGCTTTGGACGTCTAGTTCCTCATTACAGACTCTTAGGTTTTTCCTGACTCTTGTTCTTAAGCTTGTGACGAACGACAGCAACAGTGGTGAAGAAGTTCCCCATGAACAGTATAAGAAAGCAGAGAGCAGACATCCAAACCTGCAAAAAGTGAAGGAAAAAAGAAAGCGATTAAAGGTTACAGTGGATTTTCATCCATTATATTGTCACTGCAATATTCCAGCACTGGTGGTGGTGAATGGATAGAGGAAATAAACAGTGAAAGACACACAGACCTGCCACTCTGGACTTTCTGGCAGTTGGGCCATCCTGTAGAGAGAAAGGCCATTGGAAAGTTGCCAGAACTGCAAGAAAAACAATATATAAATCATTATTTTAGTTTTTACAGTTCCCTTTTCCATCAACACTAATCAAGCTGAAAATGAAATACATAAGTCCATCAATGGATGAATCCGTTATCCAGTAACTACTGGATTGGACACTTGTCTTTGGAATTATTGCTGTCAAAGCAGTACACATCACACATGTAGATTTCAGAACAGCTGGATTTAGTTTCTTGCTCTACTGAGTGAAAATGTCACAAGGCTGCACAGTACATGACTATAGCCAAACTTTGGATATATATTTTTTTTTTAAAAGAAAGAAAAAGAAACACATTACATACATCTAACATATAATTTAGCGAATGTCTGTCTGTCTGAGTGAGTGAGTGAGTGTCTGTCTGAGTGAGTGTCTGTCACAGCGTTTCTCCTCAGTGGCTGGAGCAATTGATCTGAAATCGCATCACCAATAGCATATGAACACACCTGACATAACTGTGAAGCCCGTTTGTCACTTTCACAAATCGTTTAATTGATATTAATTTATTAGTGAATTAATTTTTCCCATTGACTTATAATGGGAATCGCAAAAACTCACATTCAATATTTTTTTTCTCGCAAACCATAGGGGCTACAGTTACAAAACTCTGAGAGGAGATTTATAATGATATCAAGGATTAAATAAAAAATAACTTTGTCAGTTGGCCTCATGGTGGCGCTATAACAGTCCACTTTACGTTTCGGCCTGTAACTCTTGAACCGTAGGTCGGAAAATTAAAATTCTTTTTTCCCTGGATTCCTTGGGTCAATACGCATCTCCCCATATAGGCCCCGCCCATTTGCGTCAGGATCGATTTTCCGCCATTTTGCATTTTCTCCAAAACACACTTTTTGCTCCTTTTCCTACATATTTTCTTCAAATGTCACGAAAATGGGTACACATGATCTCTGAACCCATGCAATGAACATAGTCAAGGGATATTTTGATAGTCCATACCGTTCGTTCGTAACGGGCTTCCAAAGTTAGCGGGAGGGGCCCGTTTTGCAAACAATAGCCATAAATCACAAACAAAACGTCGAGTCAACACTGAATTTCTGCCACAGGTTGCGGGTGGCTTACTCAACGAATCCCCAGAAGCATTTCCAATTCCATCCGTAGAGGGCGTCACAAACGCGCAAAACGTAACCGTTTCGTTCCAAAACGCGTTTTTCAGGCGGACCGACCCTCTCAAAAAGAAACACAGACTACTCTGCGGATGGTCTCACGGTCCAAACCGCTGCACACACACACACACACACACACACACACACACACACACACATAGCCATTAAACGAAACGGGTATTTCTTACATTGATGCTCCTACATATTATCATGCAAGTACCAGTTAAAGTTACTTTCCATCCCTCATATACCGTGTGCACAGTGCACATCCCATAACCCACACACTGCACATCATTTCGGAGCTCATATCTTTGAACGGGTAAGGACTAGTTATATTAACTCTTTAAGCTGTTTAATTGTATTCAAATGTGCTTCTATACGTCTTAATTCTCTTAATGTTTAGTGTAAAGCACTTGAATTGCCTTGTGCCAATACAACTTGTCTTGCCTATCAGGACATTAGAATGCTCTGGGTCCTACATTCTATGCATGACTATGCATTATTATTCCTTGTAACTGACAGCAGTTTCTAGGGAAGCAGCCTTACAAAATGTGATTCAGCAGATTTGAAGACAATACATGACTTGAAAAAAATATTTTGTAGTGACTGCAGCTGAGACTCATGGAAGCACCACATCACATACTCACATGACCAAAAAACAGGAAGGGTAAAAGGAAAGTCAGCCCTCGCCACATCCAGGACTGAAATCCCTCTGAAAAACAAAAAGTTCAGGCCTAAAAAGCTGAATGTTCATTCCAGAATGGAAATGGTAAGGTTAAAGATGTTATCCATGTTGTTTGACCAGGGTCCCCCAGGGCTCTACTAGATCTGCTAGCATTATTTACACCAAATCCCTCGAAAACAGATTTACAAGCTTTATACCTAGTAGTTAGCCTGTAGATCCATTTACTCCAAATGGTTACCCCAGAATAGGGACACAAGGTTACGTTAATACGTTTAAAGAACAGAAAGAGAATAGAACTAAATATTGATCAATTTACATGACCAAAAGAAAAACAAATGTGTCCATCTATTTAGGGTCCTGGGTTTGACAGTGTACAGTTACAGCATCTCACCCACTGTCAGGTCCATGTTGTGTCTCTCTCCAAGGGCTCGTAGTCTGTAAAGGCAGCCGCTCTGATAATAACACTGCAGACACTGGACAAAACCTGTGTTTCAAAATAGATACACATATGAAGACCCTACTAAATAAGAAAATGCATGAAGAATGATCTTGTATTACTTGATTTTGAGGATATGCACATTAAAGTATTATTCCAATTGACTTTACTTTGGTACAAAGAGTAGGCAAGGAACTGGTTCCTGAAAGTCTTGTACGAGTTCCCATCAGGCCTATGGGAAATAAAAATTGCATTTGAATCCAGTAGCAAGCATACATTTCAAACACAGAGTGTCATTGTTTTGTAATAAGAACACACTTGATACAGAACATAGACTCTAGGGCACAAGGGCAGGGTCTTCAACATAGCTGAGAGAGAGATGTATAAAGTAATTTTCTTTTGGAAAACCTTCCATACAACTTATAGTTAGCTTTCAAAGCCAGCTCCTCATATTTAAGCGACCGTCTCATTTCATGTCAGTTGATGGATTTGACAAGTTTCTTTTAAGTGACTATGAAACAGTGTGTTTTAATATGTTGTGATAATGGCTTCATAGATTCAGTGCCGGATTTATATGACATGAGGCCCCTGGGCAAGGGGAAATAAAGAGGCCCTTGTGCGCGCGCGAAGTACCGCACACGCGAAGTACCGCACACGCGAAGTACCGGATACATAGAGTGGGCGGGCTTTAGACTGCACTAAGCTTTCAGAGCAACTACATGCAGTGCGGCGAGCAGAGCAGAAGCTCTCAATGTTATTACCATAATAAAACAAAATGCACAGTAACTAAACACAAATATCACTTTATTTGGATAGCAATACTTTAAAATGTCATCATTAACTCATTCAGGGTCTTTTCAAAATGGCTTCCAAGTTCCACACCGCCTCCCTCTCCATAGACTTCCATGTAATTAATAGTGCATGGATCATGCACCCCCATGCCTAGATCATGCACCACATGTGTGCACACTGTTCACAGCTTTCAAACAAAAAAATCCGAATGGAAATCCGTTCAGGCATTCATGAGCTAGCAGCCATTATGTTTTCTTGAAATGTAAACAAACGTGGCTGCCATGTTTGAAAGATAGGGTTGGTATGGGGGTTAAACATGGAATTTCGCGATCATGCCTACTAAATTTTTTGGGGTCCAAAAAATATTTTTGAAAAAAAAAAAAAAAAAAAAAATTTTTTTTTTTTTTTGGAGGCCCCCCACCCCCCTGAGGCCCCTGGGCACGTGCCCACCCTTGCCCAATGGTAAATCCGGCCCTGCATAGATTTGTTTGACAGCACTATCAGTGTTGTGCAAGTGTGGTTGCCATGACGCAAATTTTGCAAATGAATTTCGTCTTACCATTTGAATTGGTGAATGGGGAAAAATATCTAATAAATGAATGGCCATATATGGAGATCAGTCAGTCCTTGTCCCTTTTATACCCATATATGGAGATCCATGATGTCATCAATATTAAGCCCATAATTTGGAAAGACCATATATGGACATACTGTGTTCAGTCTCATGTGGTTTGTGATGTTAGCCATCTCCATATTTGGGAAATGTTACATTTTTAATTTAAGTCAATGGAGAAACTTAATTCACAAATACATTTGTATAAAAGAAACTATAACGAACGTATCTCTTAGCAAAATAGCAAGGATGCGTGTCCCGATGCAGCTTGACATGGCCCAAGTGTGTGCTAGCCTGACACTTCAGTCCGCACATCACCCCCCCCTGCTGGTGGGTGGTTTGTAGTGTGGACTGAAGCTGCACGTATTTTAATCTATTTCGAAGGCGCCTTTAGAGCGGGCGCTTTGAATGGGCCAATCAGGGTTGTATGCTTGGGGCACGTGGTGATTTCTCCCTCCTGCGCTCCGGTCCCAGCCCCCTCCAAACAGAGCTCTTCAGCTCACGTGAGACTCGCTCGTGGACTCTGATTGGTGTCCTCTGCCCACGTGAGAGTCTAGTGGACTCTGATTGGTCCGTGAAAACTGTCATGGCGGAGTCAGACTTGACTCGTATTATTTTAATAAACTATGAAATAGTGCCGTTTCTTCACGTTTTAATACCATTTTGCACTAACGTAAACATGCAGACATATAATATGTTATGAGAAATAACGTATTTTTGCAATGTCACGCCACGTCGCCGTCGCGTGTGTGTGTGTGTGTGTGCAGTGTGTGTGTGTGTGTGTGTGACGTCAATAGGCTTTAGCCCCCCCCCGCCGAAATAGATTGTCTGCCCGGAATTTCAGACTCTCTCCCCCCACGTAGTGTGGTGTGAGATGTCTGGCGCAGTCAGGCAAAGTGTGTGCCACCAAACTGTGGGAGGAGTAGCGCGGCAAAAAAAGTTTACTTACAGTATATCCCACGTTGTAAGAGACGATGGAAGATGGAATAAAGTCATGCAAAGTACTCTAGTCTGGTTGCTCTGCATGCAGGGGCAACCACACATTGTAAATGGCAGTACTCAACAACTGAAATTACATGTGAATCTCACATGTAATTTCACATTAAGAGAAGGTTAAGTGCTTATAATCTTACCATGTTAGCATTACTCCAGACAAAAACGCTGAAATGTAGTGATGGAGGACCCACCAGCCTTTGATTCTAAAAGACAAAACATGTGTCATTAATTATTCTCTTACATTTTATGCATTACACATATGAATGTAAGATAAAGGCAATTATGAATAAATAATTGCTTAAAGCAAGCATACGTATGTTATCTTCATTATTTATCTATCAGTCAAGTTCTCCTCAACAGTACAAAGGCAGGGCCCTTAGCCAATGAGGTGCAGCTAAAGGGTAGATCTTTGTGCCCATACATGGTGTTACATGCGAGCCCACACTGTTTCGTAGAGTTATCATTAGTTATCATTAACATGTAAAGTCATTCGACGTACCATGTCTAACTGAAAAACGTGTTAAGTTGTGTGATTTATTTGTAGTTGAATTTGAATAGTGGTTGAGCTGACCTGGATCCATTGTTGATGAGGATGCTTTCTCTGATAGTTAATGTGCAATAGTACCAGACAAGGAGAAAGTTTAGGATCGAATCAACAGACCTATCATCAGGAGAGACAAATTATGAACATATACATGCTGTACAATAAACAAACTCACACTGACTGAGAGACCAGTCCATACCCTCTCCGAAACCAAACTTTTCGTCTGAGAGTTCCGACTTTCCGACGCGCAGCTTTCCGAACTCTAATTCGGGGTAATGTTTTTCAGAAGTTCCGAGTGTCATTTTGTAGCTGAACCGGACCTTTCCGACAAAATGTTCGGTTTTGGAGAGGGTATGGACAGGCCTTAAGGATGGAGGAGCTGTTAGTCATTACAAGCAGAATTGCACTATTCTTACCTGTAGCTCACAAAGAAATAGCATATGAATGAGACGAGTAGCAGTAGAATAGTGAGGCACAGCTTGAATTTCTCATATTCATCTTTGTAGGCAAATCTGAGGGCATACAATTTTCTATTAAGCAAAGTAATTCTGAAAGCCATTTCTTGAGATGCTCATTTATAGCATACCATAGAATGCTAAATATTTTTAATTATTCCATAAGAACCTATGACAGTAATCATTGTTCTAACTAGAACTGCACTCTGTCGAGGTGCCAACTTGCTCCTTTTGCACAAGTAGCCCATACATGGCTATGGGCATAACGGACGTCTAATAAAGCAAAAGCAAAAACAATTACGTCAAAGATTTTACCATTATGCCACTTACTTTGATGACTTGCTGAGAAGAGTTACATTTACATTTCCAAGGACCAGATTAAGATACAGTCTGTAATTTAAGATATTAGAGTTAAGAAAAAGGCCACATCATACTCAGAAATAGAACATTTTGCTAGTTTATGACAAAGCCAACAACTTCTCAGGATCAGCACCCATTTTTCTTGGGAAGGAAAGCCTCCATTTCAAAGAAAACATTTGGTCGTGTCTTTAGGTTCTTCTTTATTTCATCTACGGTTTTGGATTCTTCTTCAGCAAGCCCTTTGCTGCATCTGTGTTTTTAATAAAAGAGCACACAAAGCATATCCATAACAGAAAGGCTGATGTGATATGGTGTGTGGCACTGTGTGCGTGCATGCGTTTTGAGACCTACTTCTTCAACAACTGTGATAGATCCTTCAGTCTTCTGCGTTGACTGGCAATAGATGAAGAGCAACTGTTCTGCAGCTTGGAGATTTCATCCAATTTCTGCAAATACACCCTGTGGGTCTCCTGGATAACACAAATGTAAGAGATTACCTTACAGAGCATAGTTTATATTATGTATATTAAAGGAGTAGTTCACCCCCAAAATGACCTTTTCTATTGATTAGTCACACCATGGAGAGTAGAGTTCAATAATATTTTTTGGTTTTTGTCACATTCCTAAGACACAAATTTGATTAGAGTAAATTTACCCCCATTAATTCCGGATGGGGACCCGTTTCAAAACGGGTCCCCATCCGGAACGAATGGGGGTAAATTTATTGTCATCACATTTTTGTCTTAGGAATGCGACAAAAAACAAAAAATATTATTGAACTCTAGTCTCCATGACGTGACTAATCAATAGAAAAAAATACATTTTGGGGGTGAACTACTCCTTTAATATGTTTGATGTAACACATAGCAACAGGCGTCATTTTCTTTTCAAACCAGGAGTACAATTATTTAAAAAAAATTGTGTCCAGTTCTGGAGTAGGCCTATTATGTAGTCATCAACAAGATTGCTTTATTATTTGCTCAACTTGCGTAACTAAATATACTGCAACCTGAGTTGGGCTTAAACAGTGATGAACATTAGGTGGTTTAATTCAGTCATCTCAAAATTGATGCATTCATTATCTTTTCATACTAGCATGAAACAAACTTCTATTTTCGTAATTACATTGTAGATGGGTTATTTTTTGTGAATGTTTCCCCCAGAATGGGGATGCTGGGGTTCACATTCATTAAGCTGAGACACTTGTATCCGTTCACCCGATCTACTATGAATCCCTGCATTCCATGGAGAGAAACTGCTAAAAAAAAATCACACCCGTGTGAACTGAGCGGTGGTTGTGTGTGTGTGTGTGTGTGTGTGTGTGTGCGTGTGTGTGTGTGCGTGTGTGTGTGTGAGAGAGAGAGAGAGAGAGAGAGAGAGAGAGAGAGAGAGAGAATATTGCAGTTGATGCTCAGACTAGACTCAAGAGCACCCTCTCTGGTCACTGAGTGGTAGTTCAGGCTACATACACACATACATACACGGATACACGGATACATACACGGATACACACACGGCCATGCTATGGAGCGGTCTACCACCGCTCAAAAAACTCATTCCCTGGAGTGGAACTGTGCAGTTTTTGCAGCTCCGCTCACCCAGACTACAGAAATTACTCTATTTTGCCCAGGGAATGGCAACGCTTTTCTATTGGCTGTCCTCAGGGGCACCCCACCCACCTCGTTCAGACCCAGATTGTAGCGCTCACCCAGACTACAGGAATTACTCTATTTGGCCCAGGGATTGGCAACGCTTTTCTATTGGCTGTCCTCAGGGGCACCCCGCACACCTCGTTCAGACCCAGATTGCAGTCCCATTATGAAGCATTCTATGATCACACATACTGTATGCAATGAATAATGCTTGCACTATAATTACTATAACTCGAGACCCCCCGAAATAATCATGCAATTTAAGAATTAAGGCATTACATTGAGTTTCACTCAGTGGAACCGAGTTAAACTATAGCTACATGTTGTGAAAACAGCAGATCTACAAGCTTACAATGGCATTGGTGCCATTTTTGAGACACCATTTTATTATTCTGCTCCAGGGTTCTGGCTACTCCCCCTAAATCACATGTGCCGAGTCAGAATATGCAGGTTTTATTTCGATGCACCAACAGGATGTGCCTCAAACCGGCCACTTCCTGGTGTGTTTTGGGTGTTACGGGTTGGTAGGTGCTCCGATATATTTTTTTCTCAAGTCTGCACGTAATTTCAAGCCTCAGGTCGACATTCAGTAACCCTAATATCCTATTGTGATTTTATAGTAAGTCTCTACAACACTTCTAACCCCTAAAGGTCACATAAAATACTCAAGACAGGCTTTAGTTTGGGCCTTGAGTCCTTAAAATCAATAAAGAATTCTAAAAAAGTCCTTTTGTTTCAGGCAGGAACATTTTTTCATATTTGAAGGATGCTGAATCCGATGAAATGGGTCTCGTGTCTCTCCGACAATTCAAGCCTCGACGATCGCGAAAAATACATGAAATTTGGACGGTGTCAATTCAATTGAATATTTTTTCAGATAAAAGACACTTATTCTGACTTGCTTTTTGACGATGAGTCTGATGAAGTTGGTCCCGTCGCGTAAAAATGCTTTGGTCGATTTCTAACCCTTCTAGAAGGAATAGTTCGGGTTCTAGGGGGCGTACAGACAAACGGAAAGAAGATTCTTGATCTGCTCGCGGAGACGAACGCGTCGATGTGCGTTTCATTTCTGAGCGACCCCTAGAGGGCTAACCCTAATTCTAACTTTAGGGACTGTTTAATCCGCACAGGAGTGTTGTACAGAGGAGTTACACACACCCACATGTTCGTCTCGGCGAGCTGAACACACTGGTATAAGGTTCATCCCACACGAACGCTCCTGTGAGGAGATACCTTTCTCCAGCCTGCCATTCAAAGTACTCTTACGGTTATAGACTCTATGACCCTTGGTCAAATTGGAGATCCTGGGGAAGAAAGGTCGTAGGAGGACAAACAAGACATCCACGCGTTCGTCTTGGAGAGCTCTACAACATATCTCGGAACCAAGGTCTGATGTTGCATCGTATTTGACTTATAACGCGAAATAGCTAACCCTAGGGTTAGCTATTTTGTGTTATAAGTCGAAAACCATCATGTGTCAAGGGCCAATCTTTTAGTATGTTGTATAGCTCACCGAGACGAACAAAGGTTAAACTAGGGTTAGCCTCCCTTGAATTACTAATAAATCAGGATAGGATATTAGGATTACTGAATGTCAACCTGAGGCTTAAAATTACATGCAGACTTGAGAAAAAAATATATCGGAGCACCTACCAACTCGTAACACCCAAAACACACCAGGAAGTGGCCGGTTTGAGGCACTTCCTGTTGGTGCATCGAAATAAAACCTGCATATTCGGACTCGGCACATGTGATTTAGGGGGAGTAGCCAGAACCCTGGAGCAGAATAATAAAATGGCGTCTCAAAAATGGTACCAATGCCATTGTAAGCTTGTAGATCTGCTGTTTTCACAACATGTAGCCTATAGTTTAACTCGGTTCCACTGAGTGAAACTAAATGTAATGCCTTAATTCTTAAATTCCATGATTATTTCGGGGGGTCTCCAGTTATAGTAATTATATTGCAAGCATTATTCATTGCATATACAGTAGGCCTATGTGTGATCATAGAATGCTTCATAATGGGACTGCAATTTGGGTCTGAACGAGGTGGGCGGGGTGCCCCTGAGGACAGCCAATAGAAAAGCGTTGCCAATCCCTGGGCCAAATAGAGTAATTCCTGTAGTCTGGGTGAGCGCTGCAATCTGGGTCTGAACGAGGTGGGCGGGGTGCCCCTGAGGACAGCCAATAGAAAAGCGTTGCCATTCCCTGGGCCAAATAGAGTAATTTCTGTAGTCTGGGTGAGCGGAGCTGCAAAAACTGCACAGTTCCACTCCAGGGAATGAGGGTTTTTTTGAGCAGTTTTTCCCCATGGAATGCAGGGATTCATAGTAGATCGGGTGATCCGTTTTACTCTGTATGATACACCATAGTCCTAGTCCAGGGGTCTTCAACAGGGGTTCCTGGGACCCCTAGGGGGTCCTCCGAGTTACTACAGGGGGTCCTCCAAATCTTTGAGTGATAGAAGGCTTTTTTATATTAACCACTTGAACCCTAGTGTCCATATTCTGAGAACTTTAGCCAAAAATAGCAGATCTGCAAGCACACAACAACCTTGCGCTGCGAGGCGTTGTGAGCTTGTAGATTGTGAGCTTGTAGATCGTCTATTTTCAGTAAAGAGCTTTGGTGTAGAGGGGAAAAGGAGCAGACTAAGTACAGAGTGAAAGGTCAAGTTTATTAGGTAATGACGGCTCAAGTGGTTAAATATCTGAAAACACAAATTGACATGAATCCAAAATACACTGATGATTATGCTGTGACTGTCAAATAATGAAACTATATGGAATCTACAAAAAGGTTGTGGGGTCCCTCCTTCATCTCTCTCTCAACTAAGGGGTCCTTGGCCTGAAAACGTTGAAGACCCCTGTCCTAGTCTGAACCCAGCATTTGCTGAGTGATGGCTAGCACAATGGACTGTCCAAGTCACTTGGTTGTGTCTATAAAAGTATATAAAAACAATGCTGTTGTCCAACTCTTAGGACCCATATGATTGTGGTTCCATTAAATTCCATATCAACTGGAATCCTTCCCTAACTCGTAACTCATAATTTTTTGGACCTATGTTTTTGTTTAACACAATCCTAAATGGTTTGTTTCGGTTAAAAGTAAAATACCTATATAGTAGGCCTATAGGCCTACTTTAACTGCTGTGAATTTTCTGAACCACTAACATTTGAGCAATATCATACAGATAACAGCAAAACACTGCCTGAAATCAAACTATTCTTACCTGAAGGTTTTGATACTCTTCTTCAAGATTGTTCCACTCCTCCATGATGCCTGTTAAGCCTCCTGCCATGTTACCAATTCTTCAATTGGCAAAGCTATTTCTTGTTTTCAGTGTCAGCTCCTAATCATTTGCCAACTTCTTTGGTAATGCTAGTGCAGTTCTTAAACGTTTAAATCCACCAAGACATAGAGACAATCAGTGCTGTGGTGAAATATCTGTTATCAGGGTGGTTGCATTTTCACCAATGGTTTATGGCTGAGTGACCTTTGAGCTGTACAAATGTGTCTTATTTAGACTTGGACATTGTTCTAGCCTATAACTTAATTCATCTAATGTTCTACCTCATAAGACTATAGGCTACAGTAAAAGCGTATCATAATCTTAATGCTACAAAGACGTTGGATTAATCATAAAAATGTAACATCAGTTACATCACCCTAGCCTAGCCAGCATCCATATGCACACAGGACACAGCTGAAGCCAAGAGAACACTAATTGTGGGTGTGTTTCACTTGGCAGTGGTGTAAAGTTACTAAGTAAATTTACTTAAGTGGTATACTTTACTTGAATAATTCCAATTTCCAATAGGCCTACTTTTACTTACTACATCAAGGATCCAAATATTTTACTTTTAGCTCCACTACATTTAATTGAAAGATGTAGTTACTAGTTACTTTGTAGATTGATTATTATAATACATATATTAAACACTTCAACCCTATCCACTTTGGCCATTTGAAAATAGCTGATATACAACATTTGATTTTGAGTACTTTTTCCCACCACTGCACTTATAGGTATCGGCTCTGTGCCATGGGTCAGCTCAGGTCATCTCCAAGTTAAATAAGCCACACCTATAGTTAATGTTGTTTATTACCTTCAGCTGTGTTTACCTCACCTGGCTGTCACAGGTATACTCTATGGTCACAGTGGTCACAATGAACATTTTACTGACTTCCACTGCGTGTATAATAGCACCCTCTAGTGGCACTATGGGAGTGGAACACTGGAACTAAAATGTCTCACGGTTATATAATTAATGCTTTTGCAATTATACAGGTATGCAAATTACACTGAATAGAGCTATGGTTTGTTTGTTATTTAGCGAGTAATGTGTGACTGGTTAAAGATCCACTCGCTCCACACCGGTAGAATGGAGCATTATTATTCTTGCATTATTCTGTTCATTATGTAATTGGCGCATGCGTACACTGGTCTGTGTTTGACAGCTTGTGCTGTGTGATTTCCTAGTTGCGCGCCTGGTGCTGCGCACGGCTGCGCATAGCCGATATGCAAGCTCACAATGTGTCGTAGTGCGTCGCGTTGTGAGCTTTTAGATCGGCTATTTTAGGTGCGCTGCACCCGGCGCGCAAAGAGCTTGTGTTTGTGCTTGCAGTTGCTGCTGAACCTTTTATGATAGTGTGTGCTGTTCAGTGTGGGGCTGTCAATGCATCCTATCAGCAATTAACATGTCATAAAACATGGACTCTGCGATCGGATGTGTAACCGAAAGAAATAAAACAGTTTGATGACCGAGGTAATGAAAATCTCTCATCCTCGAGTAGAGACCTATCACTCGGGTCATTTCATTTAGCCAGGTTAGCTCGCTAACGTCAATTAGTTTGCTATATACTGCTGTTTTAATACATTGCTAGGTCGTTTTGAGTCAAGTTCAGGTAAGAAGCTACTTGGATACTATATATTCCATTGTGTTTCAAGCAATTCAGACATATGATCGTGTGTTGTCATATTTCACCTGTCATCTTCATGTCAGGTGTAGGTCAATCGCTCTGCATCATTTACAGAGGTGGTCATGTGACTCATGTCCACTCCAGTCAGTGTATATTGCAATGCAGTAATAATGTTAAAGACTTTTAATGTGGTATCGTGAACAAACCCTTTCATGGTCCGCTTAGTCTCCAGACTTGATGACATAATTGCTTTCTGTTATTCCTTGAAACATTTTGCTTGAATGTGTTATTATTATCTTATAATAAGAATAAGAATAATTATGTCATCAACATCATGATCATCATCATCATTACCACCAGATTAGGGTCTTGATTTTATTTGCATTGTTTTAACATTCAAGACTTGCTGATTTCAGCAACTGCAAGCAAAATATATTTGATATTATTTTTCCCAGAGGTGGTGGTGGTTTACCACTTACAGTTAATTATTGACTGTTTTTCCAGCTAAATTCCAAGAGATGTGTGCTGCAATGTACGTGTGGTCCACGGTAACAGGGTATGTTCTCACCTCTGCTCTGCTACTCAAATACCCAACCCTTCTGCACCGGAAGAAGCAAGCAGCATTCCTCAGCAGGCATATTTCACACCGAGGAGGTGAGTCAAGACAGGCGTCTTCAACGTTTTCAGGCCAAGAACCCCTTATTTGAGAGAGAGATGAAGTTGGGACCCCCACAACCTTTCATAGATTCCATATAGTTTCATTGTTTGACTGCACGATCATCAGTGTATTTTGGATTCATGTCATGTGTTTTCAGATATTTAACCACTTGAACCATGATCAATACTTAATAAACTTGACCTTTCACTCTATCGGTAGTCTGCTCTTTTTCCTCTCTAGTCCACCAAACCTCTTTGCCGAAAATAGCCGATTTAAAAGCCGCTTCTCCTGCTATTTTTGTCTAAAGTTCTCTGAATATGGACACTGACTAGGGTTCAAGTGGTTATTGGTTAATATAAAAAAAGAGAAAAAAAAAGTTTTTATCACAAAGATTTGGAGGACCCCTTGTAGTAACTCTGAGGACCCCTAGGGTTCCTGGAACCCCTGTTAAAGACACTTGGTTTAGGACGGTTGTTCTCAAAATGTATTTGTCTGCAGACCCCCATCTTAAAATATTTTGCACTAGACCTCCATATAAGATTTGTGTCATTAAAATGTTTCAGAACTATTCAAATCTTTTCACATGTTTTTCAAGATTTGTTGAAAATAGCAGATCTACAAGCTCAGCTCACAATGTGTGGTGATGTGACGTGTTGTGAGCTTGTAGATCAGCTACTTTTAAATAGCCGATAGGGTTTATGTTAACCATTAAGCATTACTTTATCTCAAAAGGGGCAGGAGAACATTTGGAGAACACCATGGCAGCTTTCAAGCAGTGAGTAATCTAATTTTCCATACATTCAGAAAGTATAGTTGTGTGCACAATGTGAGTGTGACGTGTGTGTATGGGTTTTGTGGAAATTGTCATCTGTCAAGCATACATGGTACAGTATATGAAGTAAAACTCAATTCATTATGTCTGTTTTTGTATTGTTTCACTCTGTTCTGCTGTGCCCATTGCAGACAATGTCAAGGACCCCCAAATTGATACTTTTTAGCCTGCGGACCCCCATTTGAAAAGATATGCCTGGGACCACCATTAGAGAAGATTTTTTTACAGCTCTAGCAGTGATTCTCAACTATTCTAATTTCAAGGACCCCCAGTTTGACATGCATTAGTAATGGCATTTCTATCTCTGATACCTCAATTAATATTGTAAAATCCATATTAATTCAACTCTGAGTGTGTATAAATGGAACCAAATGGACCTGTTAATGAACTCTACACACCTCCCCGGCTCTTTACTTAACAGAAATACATTTTCAGGGAGAGATACCTTTTTTATTCAATCACGAGAGAGAAATCACACAGGATACAGGATAAAGGAGTGAAATTGGTGATGAAACAAGAATAGAAAATGAGCACTGTGCAAACAAAATAGGATCTATACATTTGAAGCTGATAAATGATCTTTTTTGGGTACTCTCTCTTGATATGCCCACCTGAAAATGTAACACTGTTACTGAACTCTCTATAGCAACGATTGCCATCAGAATAGAGCTTTAACATTTTAACATTTTAAACATTTTAAACAAACAAAACAAAAATCACTTACATCACCTTTAAGAATGGGAGTTAAGTTTAGTTTTTGTTTTGGATTTTTGGGGTGATGTATTGTATGTTATTGTTATTACAAACACAATTCGTATAGGCTGTTTTGCTGTTATAGTGTGTGTGTGTGTGTGTGTGTGTGTGTGTGTGTGTGTGTGTGTGTGTGTGTGTGTGTGTGTGTGTGTGTGTGTGTGTGTGTGTGTGTGTGTGTGTGTGTGTGTGTGTGTGTGTGTGTGTGTGTGTGTGCATGCGTTGATTCATGCAGTGCAGTGGGTCTTGGCACAGACATGCTAGAGTTGGACTGCCACCTGACCAAGGATGGACAAGTGGTGGTGTCACATGATGCCAGCCTAAGGAGATCCACTGGCATAAGTTCGTACATCTCTGATGTGGCCTACGCTGTGAGTAGCTTATCTCTGCTATCTTCTTAATCATCATCATCATCTGAACATCAATGTGTCCATACATGAATAAAATATGTCTTTGGCAAATCTTTAACCCCCCCCACACCCATTTTACATTTCTTATTTTGTTCTATGTGTGATGAAAGCACTATTTTGTCACACATACATCCCCTGTGTATCCCCATGTATACAGAATATTCATGTCCAAAAAATAACCAAAACTCTGTATGTGCCAGGCCATGGATTGACTCATTGCATTTCCTAAATTAAATCCCCCTTTCAATCAATTATACAACTAGTCATAACTGTACGTTTTGGACTGATTGTCAGGCCAGCACTAAACCTTACAGGCCCAGGCTTCTTAGTATATTTTTGACTATGCTTACATCGTTGTACTGTGTGCTGTTCGCAGGAGCTGCCACCTTACCTTTGCAAGTTGGGTGTGACTTTCCAGAAGGGTGAGAATAAAAGGCTACTCAGCTAGGCTCACAATAATAACATTTAATACCATCTGTTGCCTACATCCTAATTTATGATGCATGTAAAGGTGTGAAACAGGCAGTCAGTAAATGGGAAACTGATTAAATTTGACATTGCTGTATTTATCCTGCTAGACAAGTGATATGAATTATGTATGAGATTTTGATTGTACGAAATGTTCATAAAATAATAGAAAATAAAACATATTTAATATTTTACCTGACTATAGCAATTTTGATCTTGATAACGTAATAAAAATGAAAATCACAATGTTGCAATGTATTTTAATGTATGTACATAAAACATGAAATTTAGGAGAACTAAAGTAAAATGATGTACATTTTTCTTTGTGTGACCGTGTCCTTGCAGAGTGTTATTGTGAGGGTGGAGAAGACAAACAGATACCTCTGCTGAGTGATGTCTTTGAGGCCTTCCCCAACACCCCTGTCAACATTGACATCAAGGTCAACAATGACATGCTCGTGAAGAAGGTGTGTGTGTGTGTGTGTGTGTGTGTGTGTGTGTGTGTGTGTGTGTGTGTGTGTGTGTGTGTGTGTGTGTGTGTGTGTGTGTGTGTGTGTGTGTGTGTGTGTGTGTGTGTGTGTGTGTGTGTGTGTGTGTGTGTGTGTGTGTGTGTGTGTGTGTGTGTGTGTGTGTGTGTGTGTGTGTGTGTGTGTGTGCACGCTGTGTTCTCCCTGTGGTCATTATATTAAACTTATTTTAAACTGTTAACCACCTCATATTTTGTGTATTCGTAACCCACTCACAAGTGGTGATGCAGCAGGCTACATCTACTGGTAGGGACTAGGGAGCGATAATGGCAAAAGAGTGGTGTCTATAACGAAGCTGCTGTAAAGAATATATCAATGTTTTTCTTCCCCAAATCACCCTGCAGGCTGGATTGGACCCATCCTGGTCTACTCTAAATATGTACTGTATTTCTGTATATTTGCAGGTCTCTGACCTGGTCTCTCAGTATAACCGAGAGCATCTGACTGTATGGGGAAATTCCAGCAACCAGATTGTCAAGAAGTGTTACAAAGAGGTAAATTAATATACTGTAATGTATTAGTGCCCTTACCTACTGTACATGACAGTAACAGTACCTCTGAGCGACCATATTCTCTCTTATTTTTGGTGATATTTTTGTTATTTTTGCTGTGCTCACGTTGTGTCAAATGTTGGCAAGAAGTGGTTCGCGGCCCCAACAGGAGCGGAATTGGGACGGTCCTCGCACCAAGGAGCGGAGGAGAAACCTCGCTCCTCTCTGGCGCATTTTAAAACTCGCTCGCTCGTGCTCGTATTCAAACGTTGTATTCTTATTCTTATAGGCCTACTCTTATTAAGAATAAAAGGCAAATAAGAACAGGTGATTATTCTTATTTATTTTTTGCATGTGAGAGTGGTGATGACCCGCCCACCCGCCGCCCGCCTGAAAAGGTCTGAAACCTTGACCCACCCACCCGCTTGCGGGCGGGTTGGCGGGCGGGTGGGGGCACCGGGTCAGCCCGTGCACCACTACCACCTAGGGTATGGGCACTGATGACGCACACGGAGGAGAGAACACGCCCACAGCGACCCCCACAGGAATCAAACCCAGGACTGTCTAGCTGTGAGGCGACAGCGATACCGACTGCGCCACCGTGCCCCCCGAACATGCATATATTAGTAAACCGGTGGATCTCAAACATTTTAATTACAATCTTTTTGCATCAGTGCCGGGTGCAGCAAACCGCACGCTACGGTTTGGGATAGGACAAATTATCACGATTTAATTCGGGTTTTGCAATCAACAATTGGATTTAAAAACCGGACTTTAGTCGGGTATGGCAGTTACTGTGTTAATGATAAAGTAGGGTATGTTTCTAGGGTTTCTACCGAGTGAAGACCTGCCCTCGCTGCGGTTGCAGCCAATAGCATTAATTTCCGGTAGCGTTTCGGACCGGATATAATTTAGAAAGATAGCAGATTTGGAATCGCTGAAAAAACGGTTTCAAAACAGGTCTGTAGAGGTCCACGTTTCTGATGTGGTCCCCCCATGTGATATCAAGTACCATTCATAGCATTCTTAATCCTGTGTAGTTGTCGCCCAGGGCCTTTTCCTGCTGTACTGTGAGCATCTGTGTCTTGGCCCGTACAACAGGACTGATTATACTGTAACCATGACTCTTGAAGTAATCTCCCATCTATAGCCTATATTAGATATTACATTATCACCCAGGGATTTGTTGTTCCTTGAGCTTATCCAGATGCTGTGTGTCCATGGGGTCGGATAATACGAGGGCAGTGAAGAAAGCTGGGTGATCGTTTGTCCATTACGTACATACCCCTAGTGAATTAAATGGTATAGTCCCACTGGGATCCCCCAACAGTGAGGGGACGCGGAAAGTATGTAGCTGGCTTGCCTCAGCTTTGTTGGTATAGTACTCCACTCCCATTCTGCAGTCACAATCACATGCAGCCATATTTGGTGACCAAGTTTAGTCCATGTTTCACATAAGCCCCTTTTCCACTGCAGCTTTAGCACCACACTACACCACATAAAAATATCTACATTTTCCATTACACAAAAGTACCCCTATCAGTAAGAAACAAATTGACCCTTTTAACTGTGATTATAATACAATATAAATTTGTATTACCTGTACAACTATCCTAAATTATAATATACTATAATGGATTATAACTGTGATTATAATACACTATAAAGTATTAATGTATTACTATGATAATTATAATACACTATAATAGATTATAATAGTGGTTATATAATATAATCTATTATCATGTATTACAACTATATCCTGGTGGTCTAAATGAAAAGTCACTGAGTGATCAGTCATTATGAAGTGTTTGGCCCTGTTTGGCCTAGCTCAGACCTACTCTGGATTGGATACGTTTTAGTACCACGTTTAGTACCACTTTCACACCACTCTACCCAGGTCCTTGTAGTGGAAAACCTGGCACAAGTGGGTGGTGTGGTGTGGAGTGGTGTGGTGTGAGGCCTGTGGAAAAGGGGCTTTAGTGAGGTATTTAAGCAGAGAGGTCATGGTGCCATTTCAGCCCACCTAGACACTTAAACTGCACACATTTGTTCAGTCGACACAAGCTAACTCCCCTCTTGGTACTTTTATCAGTCCTCCTACCCAGGTCAAATAAAAGCTGGGTGTGTGATAAATGTGTGTGCTGTACTGTATGTCTCGCAACGCACTATTAAGTATACTATATTATTAGCGTAACAATTAACATCCAAAGATGTAAGAGGATTCTAATGCTCTTTTAATGTGAAATTGTGTTACAACTAGGCACATGGGTCTAATTTGTCTAAATTGGACTGTTGAATATCTCACAAGGTTTTTATGACAAAGAATCTAATTGAAAAGTGTGTGTGTGTGTGTGTGTGTGTGTGTGTGTGTGTGTGTGTGTGTGTGTGTGTGTGTGTGTGTGTGTGTGTGTGTGTGTGTGTGTGTGTGTGTGTGTGTGTGTGTGTGTGTGTGTGTGTGTGTGTGTGTGTGTGTGTGTGTGTGTTGCAGAATCCTCGTATCCCAGTGTTGTTCAGCATTACAAGAGTACTACAGCTATTAGGCCTCTTCTACACTGGCCTTCTACCCTTCGTTCCCCTCAAGGAGCAGTTTCTGGAGATCCCTATGCCTTCTATTATCACCAAGTAAAGACACACGCTGTCCTGTCCTGTCCTCCTTACTTATGAAGCAAATACTATTAGACATTTTATTATCAGAGATCAAAGACAGAGGGTCTTACTTTTACATAAATGTCAGTAACAATAACAGTTTCCAAAAGTATACCATAATTAATTTATTATGGATTGTTTACACCAAAAGATCCTTCTTTTTATTATTAGAATCTTTAGGTGGCCATTAAATTATCTGTTTCTCAGGCTGACATTTCTGTCACCATGAACAACTTGAATTGTCTTTATAAAACAAGACAGTTTTCATCTGGCCATTTCAAATCAATAATGTAACTTGGACAAACAACTAAGGTAACAGAAATTACCTGTCTCAAGCAAGTTGCAAGTTTCAAGTTTATTTTCATACCGTACTGAAAATAAATGAGTAGAAACTAATGGCTTCCAATCTAAAAAAAACTATCACATGCTTTGGCAGTAATATAAATTATAGCATGACTTGTTAATGGGCTAAACATACAATTCCATCAGTAAGGTAAACAAGCCAAGACCTATTCTTTTGACATTTTAAATTCCAGAAATCACTTTCTTACGCATTTCTAAGGGCCTATTCATAATCCACTTTTAGAGCCGAATTTACGACAGTACCCTCCCAACCTTTGAAAAAGTCTCTAAAAGTGGAGTATGAATCAGCCCTATGTTGCCCCTACAGTGCCTTTGAGACAAACAATTGGATGCTCGCCCCACTTCTCTAGTTATTATTTCATGATCTGGTTGCTCTTGTATAATACTAAATCGTATACTGTAGACTACTGCCCTACAAAGTGCAGTAACTACGCAAAGCGTCAAACTGATAAAAAAAATTGCTTTACTGTAGCCAAATGGGTTATAGGTACAGTAGTAAGTGATATTGCACAAATTGTACATGTATTCATGAGGTAATTGTTTCGCCCCAAAAATCATGATAGCTGATGAGTCTAACAAAAGATTTTGTTACTGAACTTATTAGGCTTCATAGAGTATACGTATACGCCTACATCTTGCAGTGTGCATTCACCTTTAATGAACCAAATGCAAGTTCTAGTGTAATAGTGGGCTACAGTGCTAACACAACACTCCACCAAGGCTAATCAGGAGATTATGGGATGTAACTTGGCAAGCAGTCAGCATGTGAAAGCAGTTGGTTAAAGGTCAGGGACTGTGTTACAAGGAGACCCATAGACCCAGGGCCACACACAGCACCAACAACACTGTTTATATTATGTTATGTGTGGCAACCAAATATGGGTCACGGGCGTATTTCAAGAGGGGCTAAAGATACACAATAGAAATAGCCTGGAATTGACCTCCAAGAAATTCTTTCCATAATGACATAATCAGGGCCTTGCTGATCATAAAACAGTAATTTGCTAGATAATATTTTGAATATATGTGGATCTTTGCTTTAGCAGACGCAATGCAACATTTAGATGAGTACTATTCCTTCTCCCCTTGTCTCGCATGTGCTCATCAGAATGTCTTTCTGTCACCAGTCTTTGATTCACTCTCACCACTGGGTCTGTAGCTCATGTCTGATATCTGCCACAGAATGCGGTTCGAAAGCTGATCTCATAATTGCGCAATTAAGTGATTACAACATGCCCACAAGTTCAAAGGACAGTATTTACAATACCAGTGGATCACAAGGATCTAGGGCAGGTAGCCTATTATGCATGCTGCACATTCAATAAAGATTAACTGATTTTGTAGCACTTGTTGTTTGGAATAATTGCTTAACAACAATCAAGCACATACTTTCTTTAAGGAATGCAACACATTTCTTGTGCTTAAAAATCTTGATTGGCGCTTAAAGTATAATCATGGTCTGTAAATCTGTAAATCTCTGTGAGAACAAAATGGCATTTTCCTTATGGAGTGATTTTACAACAGTTTGAGCCATTTTCCCTATGTGACTCTGCAGATTGAAGGATCCTGAAGATATAACCAAGAGTCAGCGAATCCTCATCTGGTTAGCAGAGCGGTAAGAGACACACACACACACAGACACACACAGACACACACGCACGCACGCACGCACGCACGCTCACACACACACACACACACACACACACACACACACACACACACACACACGCACACACACACACACACACACACACACACACACACACACACACACACACACACACACACACACACACAGCAATTCTCACACCTCTGTAGCTGCACCATTACAGTGGGACATACTCTAACTGTACTCATGCAGACTCCTTGGTAATTCATGTTTGTTAATTGTTGCAGCTTGCTGATGAGGAAAGCTCTGTTTAATCATTTAACTGCCAGGGGAATCCAGGTAAGTCTGCAATATATTATGACCTGTAGCCGCTCTCAAAATATAATAAATACTGCTCCTGTGTGTGCTCACTTCACACACACACACACACACACAACACACGTGCATATCTCCTTGTATGGGCCATTCTGTCTGTGACATCAGTTGTGGTGATGTCGGTCTCTGCGTACTTTGTTAGTCTCGTGTGAGATGTTGGTATTGCATAGGGACATACACATACACACAAAGTCAAACATAGGAGCAGTTAGCACCGCTCAAAAACAAGATAGGTGAGTGCCGAAGTGCGAGTCGGTCGGTCCCATACAGTACCGTATATGTCCATGGCAAGACATGACTGTACTGAATATGTGCATAGCGGTAGGATCTGTGGCTCTGATCGGATCTCCATATATGCCATATATTGTGTTTTAAATTCACCTGAACTGTCTGGACATAAGTTGTACTTGGTTGAACACATTTTTTGCATGATGACACATGTGTATCTCGTTTCAGGTATACATCTGGGTGCTGAATGATGAGGAGGACTTTCAGAGGGCATTTGACTTGGGAGCCACAGGGGTTATGACGGATTATCCCACCAAGCTGAAAGACTTCCTAGAGAAGAATGCTATTGCAAATCCCCAGTGACCCACCAACCGCCACCCAGCCTGCCTGGCCTTCAGTCTGAATGAATGACCTGCAATCCATCCTCTTGTGTCCACTTCATCACATGCATTCCAGCTGGGTTTATTCTCAGACTGTGTTTAACCAGCAGTAGGGAACACCGCTGCCCACACCCCACTGTGCTTTTTGTTTGTGGAAAACATACCTACAGTATAGTGCAGTGACAGTCCTTAGCACTGGTAAAACAACATTCAGTATTTTGAACCCTATGAATTGCCCATATAGTGTGTGCATATGTGTGCTACCTGTTTCATCTTCCCTACATGCCGTGCGTCCTTTACCTGCTATGAGACTGGAATTTACCCTCAGAGGTGTTGATGGATTGGCTGATGGCTGGTACGCTCAGAGGAATGGACACCTGTCCCCCAGCCCTCACCACACACTTGGTGTCCCACGTGGACACAGCACGGTCATGCCTGGGGTGAGTGGGTCAGATGGGATTCATTCATACAGTATAATATTGCAATTCCTTTTTCCACGGCACGGTTTTGCCAATGTTTAGCCATTTTTATTGCCATTTCAAGGCAAAGATCAGATGAGGATCTATCATCAGATTTGGTGCCTTTTTAAATTCATAAATGACCCCTAAAAGCATGAAAAGTCTTGCATTTCATGTAGTGACTGATGTATAGCTTATTGTTGTTGTTGTTGTTATTTTATTGCCATGACGATATTATTTAAACGTTTTGTTGCCTTTAATTAAAAGTTTTATAAATTCAATATCACAGGGTGCCCTGGTGGCTCACCTAAGTACGCAATCGCATACTACATCACCTTATTCTTGGCCCCTCTCCAGGACGATGCCATTGCCCCCTACAGGGCGGCCACATTGAGTTTTTCTGTGTTTCTACCAGAGGGAACGGTGGGGGCGTTGTCACATCACATTCTAATACATCCCGAAACCCACTTTTAGCACCTGGCTCCGTGGCTTGGCTCGTTAATCATTAGACTCATCAACCCCAACCTCCTGGTAGCAAACCCTGGTGCCGCCGCTATTTTTCTGACTGATTTATTTTTTTGCCGATATACAGTAGTATAGTTTTTGACCGCGTCAGAGGCGTGCCCTCAAGCGAGCCTGAACCACGAGAGGCACCGCCGTGCGAGCTAAAGTGAGCTCAAGTTCTAGTTTTGTACCGATAGGCACAGAATCCTAAATCATATTTTGGGGTGAGCGTTTGCCCCAACTGTCACTCAAAGTGACTACTGGCCAATCACAGTGCATCTTTTCTTGGACTCTAGTTGTATAACAATATCACGCAGGCTGCAGATGTATTGTAGGTAATTAGCAGTGTTGCCAGATTTTGCAAGAGAAACAAGCAGCCTATGAAAACAAGTCCAAAAGAAGCGACTAAGCTAGGTTTTACCACTTTCCATCAGCTATTTATGAATAGAAAATCTACAAGCTCACAGCGCGTCATGTAGATAGACCTATGCTATAAAAAATATAAAAAAAAAACATTGGAACAGTGGAAAAAAGTGACGTTTTAAATATTTTTTAAAGATAAATCTTGTATGGAGGTCCCTGGCACAAAGTATTTTGAGATGGGGTTCCATGGACAAATAATGTACATATTAATCTGGGGGTAGCCTACTTGACAAATTGGGAACCAGCCACTGGTTTAAAAAACTATTGGAAGAAGCCCAAATGAGCAGCTACACTTTAAAAACATCGCTTATTATGAACAGACATGACAACATTGGTAAACAGGAACCCTGTTGGGGCTCCCCACCCCCCTACTGTGTGGCCAGGAATAAGGTGAATAGACCCGTTTCTTGTTTACAAACATTGAGACTAAATGCACAGGTGACTGTATCATGTAATCAATTCCCACCAATCCCCAAACCTGTTGTCACTATCAGAAATAAAGCTGGATTTTCTCATTTTCTTTCAATAATAAATCCAATATCACTGTATTTTGGTATTAGGTATTATGATAATACTTAATACCACTCTTCCAATTCCTAGTCCAACAAACACCAGCAGAGGCAGCTACAACAGAAGCACATTACTACTGCAGTCAAGTTAGTAACGTGTTAAGTAGAAAACTTCACAGGACTGTTTTGACGAATGTATGGACATTTTACTACTTGATGTATAAATGCAACACAAACCCTAGCATCATGAATGGTGATGGAAGGCTGCTACATTCCTGCTCATTGGCTCCTGGTGTACAGCCACACACACACACACACACACACAGGAGGTCGCTGCTCCAGTGGGAGCGGGTATTATTTTTTTTAATGAACCAGGTTTCAGTTTGTTTCTGTTTTGTTACAAATAAAAGCCCCTGGCCATTGTCCAGAGTTCTTACCTGACTGGGTTTGGTCTTTATGCAACCATACTGTTCCTTCCACCAACCCCTTCCTATTGCCTTTATATAAACAGAAGCCTATCTCTCTCTCTCTCTCTCTCACACACACACACACACACACACACACACACACACACACACACACACACACACACACACACACACACACACACACACACTATACTGTATATATCATGAGTCAGCAACAATTGTAAATACACTCATACGTTTAAAATATAGAAACGTTTTATTTTATTTTATTATTAACTTGTAATAAATGTGTGTGAACCTTGAAAGCTGTAAAGACATTGCCAACAAAAGGCTTTTGGGCTGTATTGTAATTTGGAAAACTTTAAGTATACAAAATTGTCAGGAGGTGGCGCTATTGACTGGACAGTTTTCTGAGAAGGCTGAGATGATAAGCACTGTAGGCAGGTTTTGTGTCATGGAAATTATCTACGCTGATGACAGCTTTTACCATTAAAGCCACATTGCAGCATCTGCATCTCAATTATTCTGATGAATGTTTAGAGAAGTTGACGCTAGTGTCCACTACGTGGGACGTGCTCTCATTGTCTTTTCTGGTTGAAGTTTTACTCATAATATTTCTTTCATAAAACCATATAGTCAGGTATTTACACTACAGCAGTGGTTCCCGTTCCCAAACTTTTTAGCTCGAGACCCAAAAGAGAAGTTAGACGTTTGCCCGGGACCCAATTAGTGAAAACGGCAGATCTACAAGCTCACAAACATTTGTTTTCTAATGTATGGAATTTCTTAGATTTTTCTTTGATTTATTAATGAAATTATTACTAATCATTGTATTTTTGTATTTTATTTTATTCTATTATTATTTTTGTATTTTATTACGACTATCTTTTTTGGGGAATGTTTTTTGAAAATGTTTTGAAATAATATTCAAAACAAAACGTAGGAAACAAAACACTAAGGGACTCATAAAAACGTGTGTGTGACCCACAAATGGGTCCCGACCAAGACTGTAGAGGTCGCGACCCAGTGCTTGGGAACCAGTGATTTCAATAATAAAAAATAAAATCAGAGACAACAGTTAGATTATTGGTCACTCGTGTTTACAGACGACCAATAGGATGAGTGTTGCTATGCCATATCGCTTTGTTGGTTGGACTGCGCGCCTGTCAGTTATTCGTCATAGTCGGAAAAATAGCCGATCGGCAAGCTCACAACGCGTCGCATCGCCACGCGTTGTGAGCTTGTAGATCTGCTATTTTGTCGACACAGAGAGGTACAGTGTGATTGTGAGTGAAGACTCTGTTGGGCACCGCTGCGCGCTGGGCTGGCGCGTCAAAACATTGCGTCTGCACGACTCGCCAGGTCAGGGCTGAGAGGAAATCTGGCACGGAGAGGAATGCGAAAGGAGCTTTAGGTATTGGCGTTACCGCGAGAAAGACGAGGAGGTGCGACTTTTCTACGTGGCGACTATACGTTTTTCTTCCCTTCAAAGGTAAATTGTATTTTCTTCAGTTTTGCTTGCCACTTAAATGTCCATTGCTTGTTGTTATACTTAAGTTATTACAGCAAAACCTATTCTTAAATGCATCAAACTCGTCCTATTTAATAGCCTACGTTTTGTTCGAGTTATGACATTTCTGGTGACTTGTGCTAGAATGATGATGCGTGGCGGCGGGTTGTTATTGTTGTGCATGGGATGGGGAGCTCTGCAGTGGAGCTGCTGTCTAGTGTGGCTATAATTAGGCTGCTGCACGCACGCTGTAGCCGTGGCTTGTCCTGTATGCGCCATCAGCTCCCTATGGGCGCAGTGAGTGGGCGCACGTCAACAACAGCTCGATCAATACGTCAACAGTCATGTGCTCATGAACCAAACTATATCTGATCATTATGTTGACCTCTGAAGCAGTGGTTCTCAAACTTTTTCAGGTCAAGGACCCCCAAATTGACACTTACTAGCCCCGCGGACCCCCATTTGAAAAGATTTGCCATGGGACCCCCATAAGAGAAGATTATTACGGCTCTAATTCTCATCTTAATCTTAATTTCAAGGACCCCCACTTTGACATGCATTAGGCTAGGGACACCCATTTAATGGCATTTCTATCTCTGAGACCCCACTTTATATTGTAAAATCAATGTTCATTTAACTCCATTCCATTTGTACACTCTTTTGAGTTACATAGCCTACCAATAAGGGTCCATTTGTTTCCCAACTATAATTTAGCTGGGGACCCCCTGGAACTCCCTCAAGGACCCCTGGGGGTCCCCGGACCCCACTTTGAGAACCAATGCTCTGAAGTGTGTCAGATGGTTTTCATTTATTTTCAAAGGCACACGCACAGCCACACACTGAAGGTAGAAAGTGGATGAGCGTGTGCGTGCGCGTGCAGCAGTGTTTGGGTCCAGGCAGCATTGCTTATAGCCGAGGCATCCCCGCCATCTGTGCTCGCTGTGGTGGCTGTAGTTCTGCCCTAGATAAGGCGAACCACTGCCTGTGTGACCTGATTTGTCTTAGCCAACACTGTCACAAATCCGGCACTTACATTTTACTCAGAGACCCCCCCAACGCACACACACACACACACACACACACACACACACACACACACACACACACACACACACACACACACACACACACACACAACCCACAAATAGAGTTATTTATATGCTGTATCAGCAGTACAGTGGTGTACAGTAGGTAAACAAAATGTTTGACCCCAACATGAAACATCCAAAATGCAAGTCGGTGAGGGTGAGGCCAATGGTTTAGATTTATTACATTTAACTACATACTTCCTCCAATATCTTCCTATAACAACCTTTTTGAGGAGAACACTATTACAATCTCACATTTTCTCGAACCTTTCCAGTATCTCTCACTGCAGTGTGTCCATGTAGTTAGTTATTGATCATGTGAGGAGTCAATATGCAGAGATTCAGTTGGGGTCAGAGAGTTGTGGGCCTTGAAAGATGATCCATGTGGGCCCCTCCACAGCACATACACAAGCAAAATAAGGTACTGGGACTCAACAGAAACTGCTACTACTCTATGTACACTGAGCAATGAGAGTTTAAATCTGGTTCATCATTTTCTCTAGTCTCTACCATCTTCCCTGTCATTCTCTAGCTGGGTTGCTGTATTAAGCATACTGTATGTGCCTAAAAAAAGCTGAATCAGACATAAGCCTAAAAAAAATGAATCAGACATAGGCAGTGGCTGTGTAGTTCAAAGAGGTAAACAATGTACCTCTTTCTCAACAAGAGGAACGAATGCATTGGATTTATTTGTGTTGAGCCATCCTAATCGCCCATTAAACGTATCATCTGTACCAAATCAATTAGGCACAATAAGAAACATAGCAAAACAGGGTAAGGGAGACAAAATGAGGAGCATAGAGCATTTTTGGACTAGAGAATCATGCTGCCAAGGTTTCTGCATCATCTAGATCTGATATGGGGTCGAGCGAGAGTATTATGTCCTGCCAATGATGTCATTCTGCTCTATGGTGCTGGTGAAACCCTGACTGAGCAGAGCAGCGATTAAGTACCTCAAGTACTGTTGAGTTTCAGGGGGCTGCAATGGACAGAGACAAGACATGACAACAAAAGGATGGAGGGAAGCAACATCACTCTCTTCCTTTTCTCCCTTTACCTCTCTCTAGTCTCTACTTCACATTTCTCCCTCCTTATCAGTTATTCTGTGTTTTGTTTGGTTCTCTCTCTCTCATTCTCTTCAGCTTTCTTCCCTTGCTCACCTCTCTATTCTCTTCCCTCCGTCTCTTTCGCTGACTCTTTCTCAAGCTCTCCATCATTGTCAAGCACAGCACCACCGTCCCCAGCAGCAGCGGCCGTACCTAGCTTACATAATAAAGGTTGTTCATGGGATACGAGGGCCTGCGGCTGGTGAAGATTCTAACACGTAGCATTTTATTATGACACTCAGAATGGACAGCCCAGTACTCTTAAATGACCCGTAGTAGACACACTGACAGACATAAAGGTTGAACAGACAAAGCAGGCATACAAGTCAAACAGGAGGCAGACAGCTGGATGGACACACTGGACATAGCTTGCACACTATTTTGTTTACAGTCTATGCTTGCACACAGGACTGTACATATGTTCCCCAGGTTCTATGTTCCCCACTTACCACCTAAACCTAATCTTTCTGGCCCTGTTACAGATGTTGTCCAAAAATCATGCAGATCGGTACACAGTATCTCTGTAGCCGTTAAATGGAACGGGTATTTCTTACATTGATGCTCCTACATATTCGCATGCAAGCACCAGTTAAAGTTACTTTCCATCCCTCATATACTGTGTGCACAGTGCACATCCCATAACCCACACACTGCACATCATTTCAGAGCTCATATCTTTGAACGGGTAAGGGCTAGTCTATACTATAATTTTGCGAATGTCTGAGTGAGTGAGTGTCTGTCTGTCTGTCTCAGCGTTTCTCCTCGGTGGCTGGAGCAATTGATCTGAAATCGCATCACCATCAGCATATGAACACACCTGACATAACTGTGAAGCCCGTTTGTCACTTTCACAAATCGTATGCTGTATATTAGCATTTTTACGGTGTCTCTATATCTATTTAGCCTACAGTACCTTTTGTGACCACACATGTTAAGGGAGGGGCGCTGTTGTTCAGGCCATGCACAATCACACACAAACCCACACACACACACACACACACACACACACACACACAGGGGGGGGGGGGGGGGGGGGGGGAGTGTGTGTGTGTGCAGGCGGGCAGGCGGGCGGGCGGGCGGGGGGGGGTGGGGGGTTCTGGCCCTGTTACAGTTCATGCAAGCACCAGTTAAAGTTACTTTCCATCCCTCATATACTGTATGCACAGTGCACATCCCATAACCCACACACTGCACATCATTTTGGAGCTCATATCTTTGAACGGGTAAAGGCTAGTTCAAACAAATGGAAGGGATTACATCCATTGTGGTGTTGTCTTCACATGAGACAGACTTCTGGACAAATGGGCTAAGAAATGCCTTATTTGCTCTGTCATAGAACAGTGTAGTGCACAAAAATAGCCGAGCCACAAGCTCACTCAGACACTCACAGCCCATCGCATCTGTGACTACACTATAGAATGGCTATATAATGACAGCGAGATAGGCAGACAGAATAGTGAATGGGAGAGAGCTGACACTTGTGTCATGTCTGATAAACTGCCTCTGTCGACATAACTTGTTTCTGTAGTCTTCTCTTGG
This sequence comes from Nannobrachium achirus, assembly GCF_963921795.1. Lineage (NCBI taxonomy): Eukaryota > Metazoa > Chordata > Actinopteri > Myctophiformes > Myctophidae > Nannobrachium > Nannobrachium achirus. Next base: position 21,277,353 of record NC_137817.1, read on the forward strand.
GCTTCTCTTTTGTCTCTGCATCAGCATTTTGTTACATGTTAGCATCTTGTTCCCACAAACAAACAGCTTGTCCTCTCACTGAGCAGCTGAGAACAAGCATTGTCTTGGATTTGAACAATAACATAATTATTTTATTGTTCAAATGCTGAAACCATGCTTGAAGACTATATAAGTCCAGGATACTGTGTGTGTGTGTGTGTGTGTGTGTGTGTGTGTGTGTGTGTGTGTGTGTGTGTGTGTGTGTGTGTGTGTGTGTGTGTGTGTGTGTGTGTGTGTGTGTGTGTGTGTGTGTGTGAGAGAGAGAGAGAGAGAAATCATAATCATGATCATTGGCATACGCCAGTGACTTGGTTGTCTAATTTCTTAAGTTGAATTTACAATTGTTCTGCAGATATGATTATGCAACAAATCATAATAATTATTGGTATTTGCTGGACTCTGTGAAGCTGCCGTATGTTACTCTAAAGTAGAGTTTCTTAACCTTGAACTGAAATGTTAGTACGTGTTTATTATGTTATTATTAGCCTATACTTCCCAGAGAGATAAAAAAGGCCTGTTACGATTATAATTATAATTGTATATAGATAGATAGATACCTTTATTATCCCAAGGAGGAAAATCAGTTGCCCAGAGGCAGCACAGCAGTTTAAGGTTACAAGTTACAAAGAAGAAGTAAGACAAATAAAAAGTACTGTTGTGTACAGTCAAAAAAAAGGCACAGTAAAAAGAAGAATATAAACATAAAGTGTCAAAACGCTGTCACAAAAAAGAAGAATATATACATAAAGTGTCCAAGAAACATTCAACGCTCGTAAGTCCTGTCACACACAAATAGCAATACTCAAAGCATAACCTAACAATGCAGTGCCAAACAAAAGTGTACATAACACAGTCAATACTAGTTAGTCAGTGGGTGCAACACAAGTATCTCACCGACATGTCAACACAGGGCCAAAAATAAGTGTCCATAGTCAGTGCAAATAAATCAAGAATAAAAAAGGAGCAGGAAAGGGTGCCACAGCAAGACGCCACCAGCAACCCTCCCTGGAAGAGTACTTAGAGGTCAGTCATAAGGTGTCTACACACCAAACAGCCTACAGGAGACTCCTTCTGACTGTACACAGACTGCAAAGAACTGCAAAAAACTAAGCACTTATTTTTTATTTTATTTTTTTCAGACGACGCCGACTGTAGTTACTGTATGGCAGTGGTGCCAGGTCTGCTCCTTATAAGCAACGTTGATCCTGTTTTCCTATAATGTTGCTAGATGTGGGTTGCTTTTGTTTGGGCTTGTTTCTGAAGTGTAGTTGCTTATTTGGCCTTGCTTTCAACATTATTTTATAAAATAACTAATGTAATAGAGTTCAGAGGTGAAACTGGTCGCGCTTTTGGGCTTATTTTCATAGACCTGGTCGCGTATTTCACTCACAGAATCTGGCAACCCTAACCCGGCCGGAGGCAGCTCTGTTCTCCGTGCAGAGGAGGAAAAAAAAGAAAACAACAACAAGGGCACTTGATGGACTATTACTAGCCTACTACTAGCTTTGCTTTGGATCCGATTGGAATAGGAATTGAGAGTTGAGATTGAGAATATGGTATTTAGTAAAAATATGCGACGGGAAAATGTCTCTGGCTTGTTTTGGCTTGGTTTTGGAGCAGTAGTAAACTATTCTACAACTCCCTCAATCTTACCGACGGCGAGGGGCGACTGAACAAAACTGAGCAAGTCCAGTTTTCCAGTTTTCGGTCGATAAGGTTCCCGACCCGCTGCCGAAAACCTGACGATGAGCTCCCGTTCGGCAACAGACGCTTTCCGCCGCCTTCCGCCGCCGAATCGTCGCCGAATCTGTGCGGTTAAAAGTGGCCTATATATGGACGTCAGGCCCCTCTCACAGCTCTGAGTGGCAACATGTTACCATGGTAACATGTTACTAGCCCTGTCACACAGTGCTGTGAGAAGGGCATGATGTGACCGGCCCTGACACCACTGTGACAGGGCCTGACATCCCTGTGACAGGGCTGTCACAGCCAGGCTCTGTCACAACCCTGTGACATGATAATGATGACCATGATAATGACCATGATGACGCTGTCATGATGCTGACATGATACCGACATAATATTGTCCATGATACTGACCATGATAGATGATGATACTGACATGATAACGACATGATACTGACATGATAGCAACTTGACACTGACCATGATACTGACACAAGTAAGACTCCCTAATTGCCTTTAGAAGGCGATGGTAGCCAATCAGGAGGGAAAATGGGACAGATCCATGTTGATGACATGACTTTAGAGATACTATGTACCGCTTTGCGTGATTTTAGGGCAAAATCTGTATAGGAGCAGTGTCCAAAAATGTGTTTTGCAAGAATCGGCCACATGGTGGCGCTAGAAGAAGGCCATGTGCAAAGTTTGGCATGGATCGGGGCAACGGTGGTGGAGATATGAGTAGGGCAAAAGTGTGACGTTACGTTACGTTACGCGACGGACGGACGGACGGACGGACGGACGGACGGACGGACGGACGGACGGACGGACGGACGGACGGACGGACGGACGGAGCTTTTCATAATAACTGCGACCTGACGGTCCCAATAATGCTAACATGATGCTGACCATGATACTGACATGATACTGATTGTATTGACCATGATACTGTCATGATACTAAGCATGATTCAGACATGATACTCTAACTGACATCATTAGTATCTTTCCAATTCAGAAACGACTCCTCATTTGACTGCAGAGTTAGTCTAGGATGACATGAAGAAAATCTGCACTTGAATATATTCAACTGCTACCCCCCCCCCCCCAATAGTAATATGATTTGAATGAGTTATGACTAATCTCCAATAAAGAGACTGTATTAATTCACAATGTGATGCTGAACATCTGAATGTAGATAGATAAAGAAATACAGACTTGTCAGACATCCTTAGCAGACAAAGGTAATCAGAACCCCCATCGCTGCAGCTAAATGTAAATCCATTAGGGGCATATTTGTCTCAAGCAGTAAATCAGACTGACAGTAATAACTGACAACGGGTACTAAAATTCCATAGAGATCTTTCTGTTCCACATTTCAGGCTAACAAGTGCTTGCCTTGCCTGGCCTTACTGATGGATAAGACAACTGAAGATAAAGTGACATTGTACACTTGTAGATTCGGTTGACTTTCACTGTAGGAATGAACTGGAATATGATGTGCCATTGTTTATATATTGACTTCAAATCCTAAGAGACCAACTGTGTGTGTGTGTGTGTGTGTGTGTGTGTGTGTGTGTGTGTGTGTGTGTGTGTGTGTGTGTGTGTGTGTGTGTGTGTGTGTGTGTGTGTGTGTGCATACTGTATGTGGAGGTGTACATGCATAAACGTGTGTGTACAGTATATATACCCATAGTGTGTCTGTATATGATCCTCAGTGACAACTGTACTGAGGACACTGTTGGCTGAGAGTCAGAGGGGAGAAAACAAGCACGTCTTACTGCCTTATTTATATCCTACAGCCATTCCCATTGGCACTGCAGCCTTTATCAGGCTTTTGTCTAACACTAAGAACAATGTTATTACAGCGCAGTAATGTAGCCTATTACATATATTTTCCTGTAGCCACTGGGACACTCCACCCTCATTCAGATTTTTTATTTCATTTATTTATTTAGTTCAGATGGCACAGTTCACACAGACTGGGAAAGTTGTGAGCAAACTGGGACAGCCTGCCACCGTGAACCAGATTCAAACATACAGTATACAGCACAACAGCAGTGGTTCCTAAACTTTATAGCTTGAGACCCAAAAGAGAAATTAGCCATTTGCCCGGGACCCAATCTAGTGAAAACAGCAGGTTGGCTATTTTCACTACTTCTTAACCCTTTGCCGTCCGAAATAGAATGGTGGTTGGTAGATTAGCCATGAAATTTCTATTATTGTATTGTGATCTGAGACATAATATTATGTTTATAAACATGAGCCCGCCGCCCCTCCTTCTTGGACAGCGCTGTTGTTTTTTCTTTTTTTTTCCCCCCAGGTCATTAGCTCACCGTGATTTTCTCGATCTCCGTTGGGATAGAATGGTGGTTTTGGCCGAGCATCGATCTCCCCGTGCGTTTCGCGTGCGCGATCCGCGCGCATAACGATCCATGCATATAGTCCAGGAGTGACTGAACAGTCGATGTGTCCACTTTGGATAGCCTAGCACCTAGCACTCCAGCTCTGCTAGAGCTAACGTCCAAACAACAAGTGGGTAGGAGGAAGGAAGGCTGAAGAAGGAGAGGCCATGAGAGTCACTTCTGTTTCATATCAGAGCAGCCACGAGCCACCGATGGACGAGCGGTGACTAGGGAAGGTTAGATGATCGCCGATTTTCGGATCAAAATCATTTATTCCGGTTTTAATGACAAAGTCCGGGAAAGTACGGCGCGGCTGAGACTCCTTGCTGGGATGTGCGATATACTATGGTTTTAACATTAAGGGGCTCCCCGTGGCTTACAAAGTGTTAAATATTTGTTTTCTAATTTATGTAATTTCTTCGATTTTTCTTTGATTTATCTTACAATAAATGCGAGAAGTCTCTGCGTGTGTGTGTGTGCGTGTGTGTATGTATGTAATCCGCGCATCTCAAGAACCGTTTGTCTCACCGGCTTCAGATTCAGCACGCGCATTCCCCGCTGCGGCACGGAGTGCAGTGCCCGGCCTCGACCCGACCCGATGCGCGGTTTTCCGGAACGGCTGCGAAACGTTCGGAATCTCTGTATGCGGAGATGATTGTTGACATCAGGCTGTTCCGGAGGAACCGGCGCAAGCGCTGACTCATTGTGACATCACTTCATAAAAGGCTCTGACATCACGTACGCCACATGAGTCAACAAAGAAACGGTCCTCGACTAGACGCTCAGCCGCCCTTCAGGCAGATATATATGGGCATAAAATAAAATGGAGTAATGGAGTTTGCATTAAAGGGTGGGGCATTAATTCCATATTTACATCGTTCCCGAGTAGGCCAGTCCTCGACTAGACGCTCGGCCGCCCGTCAGGGAGATACAGAGATCTCCATATATGGGCATAAAATGGACGCAGACAGACAGATATCTCCATATATGGGCATACTGTAAATGGACACAGGCAAACAGATGGTCAATACGGGTCCTATGACAATAGGTATAATGGCATTTGCAGGGCGGGGCATTCATTCCCTATTTACATCGTTCCGAGTTGGCCAGGTCGCCGACTAGACGCTTGGCTGCCCAAATTCATTCCCTATTTACATCGTTCCCGAGTAGGCTGGTCCTCGACTAGACGCTCAGCCACCCGTCAGGGAGATACAGAGATCTCCATATATGGGCATAAAATGGACGCAGACAGACAGATATCTCCATATATGGGCATAAATGGACACAGCCAAACAGATGGTCAAAACAGGTCCTATGACAACAGGTATAATGGAGTTTGCATTAAAGGGTTGGGCATTAATTCCATATTTACATCGTTCCCGAGTAGGCCAGTCCTCGACTAGACGCTCGGCCGCCCGTCAGGGAGATACAGAGATCTCCATATATGGGCATAAAATGGACGCAGACAGACAGATATCTCCATATATGGGCATACTGTAAATGAACAGAGGGAAACAGATGGTCAATACGGGTCCTATGACAATAGGTATAATAGGATTTGCATTAAAGGGCGGGGCATTCATTCCCTATTTACATCGTTCCGAGTTGGCCAGGTCGCCGACTAGACGCTTGGCTGCCCGAATTCATTCCCTATTTACATCGTTCCCGAGTAGGCTGGTCCTCGACTAGACGCTCAGCCGCCCGTCAGGGAGATACAGAGATCTCCATATATGGGCATAAAATGGACGCAGACAGACAGATATCTCCATATATGGGCATAAATGGACACAGCCAAACAGATGGTCAAAACAGGTCCTATGACAACAGGTATAATGGAGTTTGCATTAAAGGGTGGGACATTCATTCCCTATTTACATCGTTCCCGAGTAGGTCGGTCCTCGACTAGACGCTCGGCCGCCCGTCAGGGAGATACAGAGATCTCCATATATGGGCATATAATGGACGCAGACAGACAGATATCTCCATATATGGGAATAAATGGACACAGGCAAACAGATGGTCAAAACGGGTCCTATAACAGGTATAATGGGGTTTGCATTAAAGGGCGGGGCATTCATTCCCTATTTACATCGTTCCTGACTAGACGTTGGCGGCCGAGCTTCTAGTTAATGAAATTACTGAAAAGATTATTTAAATAATTTTTCATTCATGAAAATGTTAGCTTTTTTATGTTTTGAAATAATAATAATTAAAAACAAAATGTAGGAAACCAAAAATTCAGGGACCCATAAAAATGTGTCTGACCCACTGTTTTGGGAAACAGTGTCACACAGTGTATCAGGTGCTTAGAAACTATGTAGTGAGGTTATTAAAGGTGAACAACGTACTGTATAAGGCCAACAGCCTCCAATGTTGGCGACAACCTCTTTGAGACTGTCATTTTCCTGTTCCTGTATTTTATACTAACTAGATCTATGTATAAATGATCTAATTCTAAAAAAGGATGGCAAGCCAGATTTTTTTAAATGAAAAGGTGAATCAACTGCATTTAGTTAAGCTGACTCAAAAGGTGTGTGTGTGTGTGTGTGTGTGTGTGTGTGTGTGTGTGTGTGTGTGTGTGTGTGTGTGCGTGCGTGCGTGCGTGCGTGCGTGCGTGCGTGCGTGCGTGCGTGCGTGCGTGCGTGCGTGCGCGCGCCTGCAGTGATGGAAAAAGTACTAAAATATTACTTAGTACTGAAATATTGCAATACTCTGTTACAAATAAAAGTCTGGAATCTAAATTTGACCTAAAGTACAAAAGTATTGGCCTCAAAATGTACTTATTATGCAGAATGTCCCGTTGCAAGTTTTCAAATGTACGTATAAAAATCTTTTGAAAATAGCAATCTACAGTACAAGCTTGTAGATCAGCTATCAAATGGCCAAAATATGTATACTGTAGGGCTGACGTGCTTAATGTATGTGTTGTAATGATAAATCAAAATCTACAATGTAACTAGAAAGATGCAATTGGAAATTGCAAATGTGGTTGCCGCGTGACACAAGTCACACTTGCAAATATCTCTGTATCTGTCAGCCCCAACACGCAGAGCCCCTATTTGAGCGGTGCTAATCATTCTGTCCTTGTCCCTTTTATTCCCATATATGGAAATCCCTGATCCCCTAGGGGCGGCATAGCTCAGGGGTAGAGAAACCGTTATTAGAGCACAAAGGGTTCCCAGTCCGAATCCGGGCTCCCCGAGTCCTTGAGCAAGACTCTGAACCCCTAGTTGCTCCCGGTGAGTAGGTTGGTGCCTTGAATGGTTTCCTCCGCCACCAGTGTATGAATGTGTGCGTGAATGGGTGAATGTAATGCACAATCTATGTAAAGTGCTTTGGATAAAAGCGCTATATAAATGCACCATTTACCATTTACCTGATGTCATCAATATTAAGGAAGCCCATATCTTGGAATGCCCATATATGGACATATTGTGTCAGTTCCATGTGGTCTATGATGTCATACACCTATGATGTCAGTCATGTCCATATTTTGGAAAAGTTCAAAATGTGATTAAAGTCAATGGAGAAAATTAATTCTGTGGGAGGAGTAGCGTGACAAAAAAAATGTTTATCTAGGAGGCCCTGGAAGATGGATGGATGGATGGATGGAATAAAGTCGGAGAAGTACTATAGTCTGGGGGGCAACCACACTAACTAATAACTAAAGTTTTCAAATAATTGTAGTGGAGTGAAAGTACAATAATTGTCTGTAGTGGAATAATAATAATAATAAGTAAAAGTACTGAAAATTTGAAACAGTCAAGTACAAATGCCTCAGAATTGTACGTAAGTACAGTACTTTAAGTACCTACTAAGTCACTTTACACGTGTGTGTGTGTGTGTGTGTGTGTGTGTGTGTGTGTGTGTGTGTGTGTGTGTGCGTGCGTGCGTGCGTGCGTGCGTGCGTGTGTGTGGGCACAATGTGCGCACAATGAACATTTAATTAAATGTCTTGATTAATTACATTATCCAGTACCAAAACTGGAACCATGACTGAAATTGCATTAAGCAATAAACCCATAGGGATTTGAAGTGGACTTGACTGGATGAGGCCCAGAAGTATTTTGGCTCTCATGTAAAGTTAGTCAAAACATACTTACACTCTCCTGCTGGCTCCAAGCCTGCAGGACTGAGTTCCAGAGCAGCGTGCTAATCTACTCAGTTACCGGGGCACCCCATCACAAGTATTTTAAGGCCTGGGTTTATTTGGATATCATGGACAGAGCCTGGCAAGATCCTCACAGTTGTGCTTGGCTAAGCAGGTTATCTCCCAAACTTCATAGACTTTACCACAGAATGTGAGGTGGTCATGATATGGACTTATTGGTGAGAGGGCTAGGAGCACAAAAATATCTCTACAAGAGCATAGCATTGTGTGCTGCTTTGTTGTTAGCCTTAGCATCTCCCCCGGTCCAGTATGGCTAATTTTGTCTGTGTGACAAAGGCTATAATTGTGTCATAACAAGAACAAATATTTATATAGAGTATATATCTGTCCAGCAGAAAGCAGATGGCCTGTGACTTGAATTAGAATCCCAAACCCATATTTTAAAGGGACACCACACGCTTTTGTGGTGTCCTGAAATGTGCATTTCAGGTGATTTTTGATGAGTACTAAAGCAGTGTTTCTCAACCTTTTTTGGGCCAGTGCCCCCTATCCAATATCTAGGTCCCTTACACCCAATTAAAATGTAAGCTTTGTTGCTGAGGATTATTTCCTATTTATTGCAGTTGATGTATTTACATCTGTGAGGCAGGGTGGAGTGGGTGGTTGTTGTGATGGTCATCGGTGTAGAAGTAGAACTGGAGTCCATGGTGACGGAGGATCTGACCAAGTGGCAGGATCGATGTACAGTAGAGGAGGGGTCCAAGAACTGAGCCCTGGGGGACACCGAGGACTTGCAGTTATTGATGGAGATGAATTGTCGGTGATTATGTAAAAAAAACACGATATGCCCATATATAGGCATGTCACTATGACTCCGACATGACCATAAACCCGAAACGCCCATACAGGCATGTCACTATGACTCAGCAATAACCATAAACAAACCCGATATGCCTGATCCGGTTGTCCAGAGCCACAGATCCGACCGCTATGCACATATATGGTATGGTCATGTGCATGTATGGGACCGACTGACTGATCTGCGCACACTTCGCACTAAGTGTGGTGCCCGGCACGTGTTGTTCGGATATGTGGTTGGTTGGCCCAAACCACCGAACAGACCAATATATTGTCTTATATGTCTCAAAATGTTTTATGGTCATGACTCACAATTCATCTCTTAGTTGATTGGCTTGGTTCCAAACATCTATGGCGTAAATCTGTGGAAAATTCGGTCCCATCCTATTTTACAGTACACTTTAAGACATAATAAGACATAATAAGACAGAATAAAGCCATAATAAGAAATAATGTGTTGGTAATTAGAACTAATATTATTTTATTAGATACAAACAAAGACAGAATAGCAGAAAGAGCGAATACATTATCTGGCACCGGCATCGCTGGTAACTGCCGCAGTAGCCACCACCGCACAGACGGGCAGTTTACCGCTACGGGACCTGCCGGTCCGTGCGGCGGCCACCGGTCCTACTGGCGGGACTGCTGTTCCTATCGCCGGCGATGCAGTGCGACTGCTGGTCGAACTAGCGGTCGTGTGGCAGTGTCTGCCGCTGCAGTTCCGCGGCAGATGACGGTGCCAGAGAGTGTATTCGCTCTTTCTACTATTCTGTCTTTGTTTCTGTCTAATAAAATATATTAGCTCTAATTAACAACACATTATTTCTTTTTTTTTTATAATCAAATTTTTTATTGAGTTTACACAAGAAAATGAGTGACAGAAAAGTATTAATATACATAATATACAAACTGCAATAAAACAAATTAAAGACATCAACGGAAACAAGAACAAAAAGAAAAATACAAACAAACAAAAATACGGGTGGGCGAATAGCACAATACAATATTCATACAGTTATCCATACTTATCCATACACAGTCAATTATTCAGAGTGGTATCATCTCCACACAAGGGGCAAATTAAAAGGTAAATTGAAGGAGTACAGCTGGGGCTTTCCAAACCAGGTCATCACTTCCATTATAAATCAGTGTAGCTAGATCTTTGGGCAAATTGTTTATTAGCGGCTGCCAAATATTTAGAAAATCATCTTCCTTCTCTTTTAGTTTGGCACTGAGTCTTTCCATTGATAGCACTCTGTATATTTCTCTGTACCATTGAGTCACTGATGGAGGTTTCTCCTGTATCCAGTTGAATAGAATGCATTTTCTAGCCAAACAAAGCAGCTTGTTAAGTAACTTAGCTCTTCTAGGGTCTAAAACCCCAGAATTTGATGGCAGCCCCAATAAAAATTGCCCAGGATCTTTACATATTTTAAACTTCATAATTGAACTCAGTTCTCTTGCAACACAAGACCAAAACCTTGAAATTTTGGGACACTCCCAGAAACAATGTATATAGGTACCCACCCCAGTTTTGCATTTAATGCACAGAGGAGACCTGCTGTGATCAATTTTGTTAAGGAATTGGGGTGTTCTGTGCTGTCTGTGGAGTATCCTATACTGCATCTCTTTGAATCTGGTGCTTATAAAAGTAACACATTATTTCTTATTATGGCTTTATTCTGTCTTATTATGTCTTAAAGTGTACTGTAAAATAGGATGGGACCGAAAATTGTCACTGTTGAGCTTTACAGTCTATGACTGTCATTATGTCAACCTTTGCTGTAAACACAGGCAACAAGGACAATGTCACGACCACCAAGGGAAGCAGCGAAAAGCCATGAACTAAGGTGTTCACATTTACAGATTTACTGCAGTGACTTCTTCCTCTTCTTTCGTGTATCATCATCGTCCTTGATGATTGGTTGACGACATTTTATCTTCACAAGATTTCTTGTTATCACTCGCAGTCAACTTTTCACCACAACTTTGGTTGCATTTCAGATACGCACTGAAGACTGCTCAGTTTTATCACCACTAATGGAACAATTGGCCCTACAAGAGGACATATACTGTAGAGAGATAATGTTGAATATCGCGGTAATGTCCCTTGAAGAATGTAACCATTATCCTCTTCCACAATCCCTCCCTTGTGTGTGGTCTTCCTCAGGTGTGTGCCTCCCTCCCCACCGCCCACCACGGCCCTCACCTGTGTGTTGCGGTGCTTCCCCTGCGAGCCGACCTGGGCCGGCAGCCCCTTCTTGCACCGCCCGCCAACTCCGCCCATGGTCAGGATGACTCGCTCCAAGACCTTTCAGGTAGGGGCGGTTGATATGGAAAAATACAATATCACGATATTTTTCCAAGCTGTATCATGATACACGATCTTATCACGATTATTTTTCGTGTTGGTTTTATGGTTATTTTTCAAGTTAATTAACAGTACAACCACCTACAAGGTGACAAGAGAAAAAGGGGTAACAGACCATTTAGACCAGTTCCCTCAAAGTGGGGTCCAGGGACTCTCTGGGTTCCCTTTGGGAGGTCTAAATTTTACCCGTACAAGTATGTAACTCTGACAGTATACAAATGAAACCAAATGGACCCTTACGGGTCCATTTGGTTTCATTTGTATACTGTCAGAGTTAAGGGGAGACATTGACATTTTAAAGTTTGAGAACCACTGATTTAGACCAAAATGCAACTTTAAATGGATTCTGCAATGAATTTCTGTATTAACAATTCAACAGGATGTTTTTATGAGGCTCCCTCATTGTATCACGATATATTCGATATCTCTGAAAAGGCATATCGTGGAGACATTGTATCGTCTCAACGATATTTATCACCATATTGTCCACCCCTACTTTCAGGCCTACCTGCCCAGCTGCCATCGAACCTACAGCTGCATTCACTGCCGAGCTCACCTGGCCAACCACGACGAGCTCATCTCCAAGGTAACCAGCCCTCATGCTCCCATGACTCCACTCATCTTACCAGCAGCCTCTGGTTGCCCCTGGAAACGGAATGATATTTTTATCCTGGAAACTAATTGTTACACAACCTGGAAATTGAAGCAGACAGAGGTTTTGTGCTGTATTGATGGCTTTGTTATTGAATCCATTTTGGGGTTGGGCTTTTTGGTGTCATTCTACATACTTTGTCTTACTTAGAAAGGGAATAAAGGCATTTAAAAGTGAACCATTAAAGATTCAAATAGAGAGTGAGAGCGATAAAAAAAGAAGAATAAAAAAAAAGAATAAAGAGTGCACCTTTGTAACCATGAACAATAAGATGAGTCCACACAACAGCTGCTGCTCCAAAACAGTTTAGTTCATGTTCACATCGTTATGGCCCACATGTGGCCTTCCTCAGGTGCAGACAATTTGCTACCAAGACCCTTAAGTAGTTACCCAGCATCATGTGGACACTGCAACTATACACAGACTACAAGTACCATGATCACCCAGTAAAGCATACAAAATATTAAACCATTGCCTTTATTCTTTATTCTTTATTTGGATCCACATTAGCTTCCGCTGCCGCGGTTGCTAATCTTCCTGGGGTCCACGTTGCCTGAGAATGGATTGAGAGAGATAAGCCGGTTAGTGAACTGGATGATAGGCAGACTATCATATCATTCCATATGCAATCATTAAATATTTCTTCAAATATACACACAGCCCTCTGACATAAGACATTGAAAGGAAACAGACAAAATGCAGACTCAACAACCTCGACAAATGAAAATCGTGATTTCTAATAAAGTGTCTTCAATTTCTTGCAGTCTTCATTTCTATGGCAAATAAAGCTGTATGCACAATAGGCCAGTTAAAACTACATTTAGCATCAGTGATGCTATTATCCCTGTAACCAGTTGTAAAGTAGATTCATTAGATTAATTGTGGGTTTCAAATCAACATGTGATTGTCTGTTGAAGCTAACAAACGTGGTCTATTGCTGGAAGCATTATGGTTTAATGTAATTATGTGTGTAATTCTATTATATATGTCAATTTTACTGTACAGTATGTGCTCTGTTTCTGATTATCATTACACTTTGTTTTCTCTCTCCTCTCCTCTCCTCTCCTCTCCTCTCCTCTCCTCTCCTCTCCTCTCCTCTCCTCTCCTCTCCTCTCCTCCCCTCCCCTCCCCTCCTCTCCTCTCCTCTCCTCTCCTCTCCTCTCCTCTCCTCTCCTCCCCTCCCATCTCCTCTGCACATTCCCAATCTCCAGTCATTCCAGGGGAGCCAAGGGAGAGCTTACCTGTTCAACTCAGTGTGAGTATCTGTCTGGAATGCTTGTGTTAGATTTCCAATAGAGGGTATGCGCGTGACATCATCATCATACCCAGAAGTTATTCGGGAACGCATACTGAGTGGCAAAAAACGACTTTCTGGCCTTGACAGTCCATACATCCAAACAAAAAAAGCCTATCTGATTGCATTAAACGATATTAAACAATGTTAAACTCACTTTGCCACTCACTTTGCCACTCGATTTCCCATTCACTTTATGCATGCGCATACCCTCTATTAACCATTTTGTGAAAGTCGTGTGCATGATGAACGTCTAAAGCTTTAGTCAGGAAAATGCTCAAATACATGCAGTATGGGAGTTGAATTCAAAATTATTATTTACCATGCAGGTTGTTACAGTAAATATCACATATTGCTTGATGGCCACTGCAACAGAATTGGTATTTATGCCTCTGTAAAGGCGCAGTCAAAGCATGCCCCGGAGCGCTATCATTCAGGCAAATCAAAATGTGAAAATGAGGCTGTTGGAATCTATGCCGCATGGCCCTGTGCCCTACTATTAGGCCTGTAGTTTGCACCATGCAAATGGATATATGAGGCAGTCAGTCATTCTGACAAAGCCATACATGGACCTGAACAAGTTGATGCTGGACCACTTGCATTGCTCTTTCTTTAATTTACCTCTCTCTCCTCCACTCACTGCATGCCCCGCCCCCCCCTCTCTCTCTCTCTCTCTTTCTCTCTCTCTCTCTCTCTCCCAGTGTGAATGTCGGGTGCGGTCCTGCAGAAGAGAGGGTTCTGCTCACAGGCCTGCATGCTGTGGCAGATATCTATTGTGAGAACTGCAAGACTACCCTTGGCTGGAAATACGTAAGTATGCTTGGCCAGAATCAGGAGTACTTGATAATGCATTGCACAGTGCATTGCACAGTGCAGAAACTGCATCCGCTTTTAGTTGGGAGGGCAGGGGGCTCTTATTATAGCACACCCTACTTTTCTTTTAGAACGTAATTCAGTTTGAACCTATTTGAACCTACGGTAATGTGGATGTAGTACTACAGCTGTAATGTGCACTTGGGTAACTTCATTTTAAATGTACTAGTGCAGTGCCTGTTCGAGCGTGGCCATGCTGTTTGGAATGCCCGTCCTGGAGAATCATCCGATCAAGTGATCGACTTAACGTTAAACAGTAAACACTTCCTTGGGTCCTCAGAAATGCCCCCCCGCAGTCATTCGGAAGAGCACTTTGCAAGATTTGTGACAGACAGACAGATGACCCACACCTGAAATCTTTTTACAAGTTGAGGTTGCATTGAAAATACATAACTATTTACATACACACACCTATTACTATTACACACTTATTTTACGTGGCATATTTTCCGTGATGACCTAGTTTAACCATTATTAGTCGGAGCTGACCCAACTATAGCCTTTTCCTGGTATGATGTGTAACGTTGTGATATTGAACGCCACCCGCCACGTGCGTGCTGCATGTACTTAGTAGAGGTGGTATTTTAGGCCACCAGTTGATGTGATCTGCACAGGGTCCTCAAATGGTTGCTGTCCCATATATCAGTGCAGAGTATGTGCAGCTGTCACTGCCAGACCCCATAAACATGGAGGTGAGAGTATAATAGGGTCTTCTTGTGGCTCTGTATGCCAAACACACATGCGTACTGCACACCCTCCTTCGTGCTGACATACTATGCAAACATTCAGTTGACTTGCATTCATTCCCCAGCACCTTACCTTAACCTTAACCTCCACCCCAAACCAAAGTATGATTAGTATGAGTAATCATAAGGCATCCTCACCCAAATCGTTCTCCTTAAAAATAACTCCTCTCTAATGAGGTCTGCTAAACAGTCAAACAAAACAGAAGTACCACACAAGATCGTACGCGGACATGTAGACATGCGCGTATACATGTACGCAACCACAGAGACACCAAATATGACTGAGTGGAGTGCAGCCGTTAATATCAGTTTCAGGCAAGCTTGTTTTTCTGTCGTCAAGGTTCTGCGGAGAAGCCTGACCTACTGCACTCCTCAACCGACATATCTGATAACATGCCTCAGTATCTGAAAGAAGCTCAATGCAGCACCAGATAGAGAAGCTTCATCCTAAAATATGAGATGTTATATGGAATATTTTACTGGATACAGTACATTCAGGTTTAAGGCATAAAGCTCACCTATTTATTCAGATTTGCTTGAGGGTTGGGTTCTGTAGGTAGTAATCAATGTGTGTAATACACTGCTTAGTTGTTGTGGGTATCAGATCCACCTTTCAGTTACAGGACATAGACCTCACATCCTCATTGGTTAAATATGTATAAAACCCCACAGACAGATGTACAGTAATCATTTTTAACCAGGCAGCTCCATTTTGGGCATGTCATTCTGGGCTATTTCAGACATAGCAAAAAAATAACAACATGTCGCGATGCCAGGCGCTGTAAGCGATACTGTCAAATGACTACGTCAAAATTAACGAATAAATATCCCCTTCTAACTTCTAACCTCTCTGCCTCTCCGTCCAGGAGCATGCCTTCGAGAGCAGTCAGAAGTATAAAGAGGGCAAGTTCATCATCGAACTGGCCCACATGATCAAGGACAATGGCTGGGACTGAGGGACGAGCGACCACAGCATGAAGGACATTGGACAGATTGGCTGGCTGGATGGATAGATAAACAGTCAGGGGAAGGGAGGGGGAGGGAGGGAGGGAGGGAGGGAAGGGAAGGAGCGGGCATGGTGGCTGAGTGTGTGACTTTGGTTTGGTTGATTTACCATTAACCTCTGTAACCTCCCCCTGTTCTTCCCTCCTTCCGCTACTGATAACCGCACACACGGCACACAAACACATGCACACACACACACACACACACACACACACACACACACACACACACACACACACACACACACACACACACACACACACACACACACACACACACACACAGAGTTCTAGACATCCCAGTCCGACAGGTAGCTGTACAGAACAACAGGAAAACAGACAGGCTGACACTCGATCAGTGACGTATGAAACTAGCAGAGCTAGATGACTGTCCGGCAATGGCAGAAGAGAATGACGAGAAGCCTCGTATCTGCATTTTACTGCAGCAATCATGATTTAATTATCTAATTCAACACCCGAAGCAATACAGTCAATGCTGGTCTTTTATAACAGGGCAATACTAACTGCTAACTTGACATTTTAGTTGCAGAAGAGAAATGCCTCCGAATGGAAATTTAGTCGGTGAGAGGCCAGTTTCCTGGTTTGACAGGGTTTACTGGGCCCGGTTAAAGAGCTCATTCTGTCCCCAGCTTGAATGAGATGTCCTGAGATGGTTATATCAAATCCAGCTGATCTGGGCCATGCCAGCTGGGTCAGTGATGAGCCCTGGCGCTGGGGCTTGGCACGAGGGCTCACAGCCGTGGGGGTTGATGCTGCTGTCTGCCAGCGGCCTGACCCTGGGTGGGATGGGGCAGGGAGAGTGAAGACCCTAATCCACTTCTGTGCTGCTTGCGTGGTGTTTTATGGAGGCAGCTGGCCAGAGTCCGCACCAGGTCTTAGCGGCGACGAGGCTTAGAAGAGCCAGGGTGGGATGAGAGTGAAAGGGATACAAACAGACATCAGCTTGTCCTAAAACCCTCTGAGGAATTTGACCTCGCAGCAGTGAAGCAGATCCTTTGGGTTTCAATTCATCCGTTGATACACAGTCAAGTAATGTAATGTGAACCCTTAGTTTTCTCTGTGTACGTCTAGTGCCGGTAATTCATCTCTGTGTCTACCTTTGTTACTTGGGTGGTTAGAATTACACAGCATAAGCGTGTCTCAGGTGAACAGCTTGGGCTGGGTTTCCCAAAAGTATTGTTCATACCACAAGCCTCCTTCTGCTATTTTAAGATCATGAACATACATTATATAGTATACAATATGGATACTGCTCTGCGGCTTTCTCTCAGTCTGGGATGACTACAGATTGACTATAACTGTCTGTCTCGACACAATGACATTGTGGACTACACTGAGCAACGTTTGAGGCAACACACTAGATAGGCGGCTCTACCCAAAAACACATGTACAGTATTTTTCCAAAAGGGACTGTAGTCCTTTAAACAACCCTTAAAACATCTCGCTCCTGTTGTATGGTCTCCTGTAGTAACCCTTTTCAACTGCTTTAAAAGCTGCTCACACAGTAAGATCATGATAATTTAACTCTGAAAGTGTACACATGTCACCACATTTCCCCATAAGGGTTGTTTGGTTACATTTAACTACACTCTCAAAGGATACCTTACATGGATACATTAACACTGAGGATTTTACTGCCTAATTCTCTGTCGCATGATGGTGCCGCTTGCCAAAAATAGAAGAGTTTTGTTGAGTGAGCCTGTTGTGTGACCAATATAAACTAGGCTTTAGGGTTATGAGGGACAACTCTGATGAATAACATTAGACAAGGCCTGACCTCAACACGTTCACACTGGGCATTGGGATTACGCAGGGATTCTCCATTGCTAGGAGTGGTTTTATGAATTCAGTTGCTCTGTGGATCACTACAGTATGTGCCATGTTATTGTAACCATTGCCCTTAAGGTTGCTCAGTGTATCACAAGCTTAAATCAAAATAAACCAACTAGAACTAGGCCTAAACAGAATACAGTGGTCCAGGGATGACATATTTTTGCAGGCGCGCCGCGAGGACGTTAGTATCTTCATGGTTCCCTCTGCAAAAAGGCTATGGGATTTTGACAATGGATTTGTCATTATTGTCGAAAATAAGCTCTGTTGAAAATGCAAGTTAGGCTAGTTAGGCTACTAACAAACTACAACCATGGTTGCGTGTGGTAGAACAAGACTTGAAAATATAAGCCTGTGTTAACCACAGACATTATTTCAGGCATAAAATAAACCCCATAGACTTTGAGACAAGGGAACTGGGAGTGAAAGAATGCTAACAAATGTTCTGAATTTAAGACTACAAACTTTGGCACCCTATAATCTCTTCTGTAACGACAGCACCTGACTGAGGAGTTGGTCCAGGCCACCATTCAGAGCCTGTGAAAGTAACCACGGCACAACCAAAGAACCCACCCATTAACAATAAATTGACCAAACAAAAGATCTTGTTTTTGCTTGGGCAAAGTGTTGTGAAACATGGGAGTTGTGAATAGCTGTAAGCCAAGGTTGTGGATAGCCTTTCTCTGTGATATATAATGCATTATGATTTTGTAAATGGCAGATCTTAATATATGAATATATATATATTCTATTTACTGTATTCACCGTGAGAGTTACAATTTATGTCAACCTCTGTGTTACAAACTGTAAATAGTGGCAATGTATTGTATTTTATTTACAATTGGTCAGATGATGGATGCATATGATTTTAGGGTCATGTCATGCTCTCTCTCTCTGGTACCCCATGTTGGCTGTATGATACTTACTACTTTTTTACTGAAAAATGTTTCAATTTTAATGTCTTTTGTAAAGGATGATGATGATGCTGACTATATCATTGGATCTTCAACAATTAAAATGCACCTTGATATCTATATGGAATGTGCCTTATAGTTCTCCTTTCTATGTTAGGCCTCGGCCTTGTTTTATTAGTTTTGTGCGCTGCGAGGTAACTGGATTTAAAAGATCGAATGCTTTAATAGTTATTACTATTTATTTCATGAATAATCATCCAGGAAGGGGCAACTGTGTGCTCTCATTCAGAGCAGCAGCAAAGATGAGCCTCAGCAAGCGCCGAAAAGTTGATGCAGAGAACTGGCACTTCTTCTCATGCAAATTCAATACCACTTGAAGTTATCAAGTGTCCTTAATGTTGTAATTTCATCATGGCCCCTGGTCCCTTGCCAGTTTTGTAATGTGGCCCAAAGGTTCAGTTATTTGAGTATCCCTGCTATTAGTATACAGCATAGCATTTTGTTCAGAACTTCTATATTAATTTAAAAACTTTACTCCTTCTAAAAACTGAACTGATCGATACTGATATTACTTAGTCACGACTGACTTTTCAACTCTTTTGTCAAGGAAGCCAGGTAAATAGTGGGCCTACCATGACAAACTGAACAGTTACAGACAACCAACAGTAAATGTACTGTAAGCACTGTAGTTGCACAAGGAGTGTTCGTTCTAGTAACCAGCTCCACTGTGGTCTTCACAGGAATATTATCAAAGCCATCAGAGTTGTGTTCTATAGGTCAGTGGTTCTCAACCTTTTCAGGCCACGACCCCCAAAATAATCATCTTTATCTGCCCCCCCCCCCCCACCCTGACGAGCACTAAGATTTGAGGCATTACATTGTGTATAACACGGTTCTATTGTGAAAATAGCGCGAGGCGTTGTGAGCTTGTAGACCGGCTATCTCTAATATATTTTCTGCCTCTAATATTTGACAATTTAACCAATGTTTAGTTTGTCGTTTTAAATGAATTAAAAAGTCCTCACATTGTCACTTGTGAAAATGTGCATATACCCTCTATACACTTAAACCTTATGCTTGTTTGTTGCACATTAACTTAATCATCTGGGCACCCCCCAAAATAATGTGGTCCCAACCCACAGGTTGAGAACCACTGCTATAGGTGACACAATGTCACAGCACTTCTCTCTTATGGTCCCCATGCTGACACGTGCATCATCAATCAGCCCCTTGTTGCTGGCAATGGAAAAACAAAATGGCATCCCTGCTCCTGCTTCACTCACTGGCTGCCCTGTGTACTTATTGCCATGAACCAAAGATTAATGTGAGAGCTATCGCATGGGTTAGTCTCTGGGTTAGCTTGTGTGTGTGTGTGTGTGTGTGTGTGTGTGTGTGTGTGTGTGTGTGTGTGTGTGTGTGTGTGTGTGTGTGTGTGTGTCTGCACGGAGGGGGCATGCCTGTTATTCACACCTGTGACTCATGCTATTTATTTACTTTTATCTCAGTCTCATCCTAATATGTCCTCTATCACTCCTCTGACACAGTGGCGTCAGTTCAGAAAAAGCTATGGTATGGCAACATGACTGGTGTCTTGCACGCGTGTGAAGGCGCGCGTGCAAGACACCAGTCATGTTGCCATACCTTAGCGACAGGCATGATACATTTATTTTAAGAAGTACATTCAATTTTCCCCCCGTTTCTACGGTTTCTTCAAGTGCAGCTAAACTTGGCATGTTAGTAAACGTGCCACAATTAACAACAAAGAATTGTTTAGTAACCCTGTGCAGCTGACCTGCGGAAGAATTGTTTAGTAACCCTGTGCAGCTGACCTGCGGAACCTGGGAATATACCATTCTGTCAAGATGGGGAGAATACAAGTGTGAAGAATATAATTCTAATACCTTGTTAAAGTGACCATTTTGTTACATTTTTCATTTGTAGTTATTTTACTGTAATTTAACAACATAATACGCAGAACAGATAGACAAAGAGACATTCATGGATTTATATTTAAAAGTAACTTTTCTCCCCTGGACCCAGGGTATGGCATGCAGCTGCATACCCCTGCCATACCCAATTGACGCCCCTGCATGCAGCTGCATACCCCTGCCATACCCAATTGACGCCCCTGCTCTGACATCAGTCCCACTTTGCTCCTCTTTCCTTCCTGTTCTCCCACTTGTCTCTTCTCTTCCTGCGTCCCTTTCTCTCTGGTCTTCCCTTGTTCCCTGTCCTCACACGACCCCCTCCATGTCCTGACGCGCTGGGATGTTTTAAGGAGTGTCTCCCTCCCTGGCTTCGCTCTTTGTGTCTGTTTCTCAATCAGTCTCTCCCCATCTGTGTGTCTCTCTCTCCCTCCTCTCACCATTTCTCCCCTGATTTATGTTGCTCTCTTCTTTTCCGTCACTCTCTCTCTCAGCCTGTCTGTGTCTATTCCAGGGGTCTTCAACGTTTTCAGGCCAAGGACCCCTTAGCTGAGAGAGAGAGAAAGAAAGCAGGGACCCCCATACGTATTGTATAAAATTGTGTTGGAGATAAAACATTTTCATACATTTCTGGGACAGCTTAGACTTGTTTGATAGCACTATAATCAGTGTAGGTTTTTTGTTTAATGTGTATTTTTAGACATTGAACGACTTGAACCGTCACTACTTAGTCTGCTTTTCTTTTCACACTACACCAAACCTCTTTGCCTAGAATAGCAGATCTACGAGCCTGTAGATCGGCTATTCTTGGCTAATGTTCCAGACAGAATAGGGATACTAGGGTTCAAGTGGTTAGTGTAGAAACAATAGAATTCTTATCACACAGAGATTTGGAGGAGCCCCTGTAGTAACTCAGAGGACCCCCTAGGGGTCCCGGACCCCCTGTTGAAGACCCCTGGTCTATTCTCTCTCTGCCTCTCCCTCTCGCCCTCCTACTCTCTCTCTCTCTCTCTCTCTTTCTGCCCAACTCAGCTAAACCAACCCACTCCAAATATCACTGCAGCAGATGGCGCCGTGTTTGCATTGGGCCGGGTCTCCTAGCAACGCCAGCTCTCTGTTTCCTAAAGCAGAGCAGTGGAGGAGTCGGTGTCACGCTCTGTCTGGATCCAATCCCCCCCCCCTTTCCCACCCACCCAACCATTCCCCCCGACTGACCTGAGAGTCTCTCCACATTGATGTCTGTGTGTACAGTGTATGTCCTTTCTATTAAATGCAGACATGAATAAATAACACATGACTGATGATTGAACTGCAGAAATTATAACCGGAAGATGATTTTGCACCCCGATCTAGATTCAAGACCCAAGTAACAGAACATTTCCTTTGACAAGGCTTAGCAATGCATGTATAACACACACACACACACACACACACACACACACACACACACACACACACACACACACACACACACACACACACACACACACACACACACACACACACACACACACACACACACACACACACACACTACAATTGACATTAAGTGTTACACAGGTCAGAATACAGTGAATATAAATATTTGTGTTGATTTTGGACAGTTGGACATTGTAGCATTGACCTGATGTGGCAGTAACTGGAAGCATTGGTGGAGGGGGTGAGATGGGGTCCTGCTTGATCAGAGTGGCTTTCCTGGCTGGGTGTACACAGTTCAGACAGGGAAGGATCCATTTATTTTGCTGGCATGAGAATGAATGTGTAATTGTTTGCTTGCGGTTCAAATCTGGGTTGAAGAACAATAGCATGAAATTCTTGCTAATAAAATCAGCATCTGCAACATGCAGTCTCATAACTCTGGATTTTATTGAACACACTTTTAGCCTAATATACAGTGGTTCTCAAAGTTCCAGGGCCCTCAGGCTTCCTTGAGGGGGTTCCAAATGGACCCTCACAGGTCTGTAACTCATGATTTGGTTCCATTTGTTCGCTCTCAGAGTTATGGGGGTCCTGGACATTAAAAGGTCGAAGTCAAATAGAACCAATGGCCTAACACTTGTTGAAACACCTGCCAGAATCTTTTGGGTCCCAATATTTTGGGTCCAGAACCAACATTTTGTGAAGCTTTTGTCCTTGGTTTATTGTCTGACGGTGTTGTTTTTGACCCGAGAGCTCGTCTGTGTCCTTGGCAGAGGCCTCGGTTAACCCAGATACAACAGGGGGGGCAGAGGCCTTAGTTAACCCAGATACAACAGGGGGGGCGAGTAAGGACTTGCATCTCGACATGTCAGTGGCTCTTCTGTTCTCTGTTGCCCTTGGCTTGAGGACACACATACACGACATGTGTGGGCACTTATCTTGTGTGCGTGTATGTGTACAGTACACACACACGCACACGCACACACACACACACACACACACACACACACACACACACACACACACACACACACACACACACACACACACACACACACACACACACACACACAGGAATGCTTATCATATAGGAAATTAATACCCCAACCATTGCAGCAATTTAGAACTCCCATGCTTGATGTATTGCCTTAATCTATTTCTCCAGCTGGAATACAAAACCCATTTTGTCCCACCCCACCGCCTTGACGTTTGTTGACTCATAGTACAAAACCAAAAACAACAACAACAAACAATCTAGCTGTGAGAGCCGTGCAAGTTTCTGTTGCTGAGTCAGTAAACAAAAATGTGTCCCCTATGGCCTCTTCAATGTTCTATTAAAAAAGCATCAGCAATAAAGTCCCTGTGGTTGATAAATATTAAGATGTTGGGTCACCAGCTTACAATGGGACAGTGTTTCAAGCTAAAAGCTCCCTTTGTGAACGGGAGCTGTTCAACTGTTTTGTTTTGATTTGTTTTTTTGGTGGGGTGGGGGGGCATTGCCCATGAGGAAAGCAAAGTGGCAGTGCTAGTTGTTTTGTTTACTTAGGAAGAGTCACTGGCAGGCCTCTGCAGAGGCCTTCTTCTCATCTATGACCTCATGTCTGTATCAGACACTCAAAGATGACCCAGGCCATCCTGGGTGGAGCGCAATGTGCAAGTCAAGCACAAAGCAATACAGTCAGAGGGTTCCAGTGAGAGCGGCCTGAGTGAGGAGGATGCTTTGTTGTTGGTCATACAGTATGGCCCATACCTAAATGCCTTGAAACAATAAATGCATTCTTCACAATGAAAGGTCCTTTTTTTGCAGTGGAAATCCATCCGTATTAGATTTGTATGCCCAATTATAATTCTCACATTTCTCAAGATGAGGTTATTCAGTATCAATAATTAATAAGGACTGTAAAGTGTAAATGATTTACGCTTTAACATTTTTAGCATCAAGGTTAAAACTTCAGGGTTTGTGTAATGGAAATACAATTTATATTCCTTTTAGGCTATTGATTTAGAATTCATCTTACTTCAGTTATACTAGTAACACAAGACGCCTCAGGGAAACAAGCAACCTAAGGGGGAGGTCACGCCATGTCTTGGCCATCTGGCCAGTGATGTATATCAGACCAGTTACCCATATATGGAGACCCCTGGAACCCATATGGAGATCCATGTACTGTATATGCTGTGAGAGCCCAAACATGCTTACTCAGTTATTCGTGAAAGTCTTATGATGTCTATGACATCTGACATCATACATACAATCCTTTTTATGTCCATACATGGAGAGCCCTGTCTGTAGAACACACAGATATGGGCTGTCTTGGCCATATATGGGCATAAAAGGGATTCTGTTAGTGTCGTTCCCCTGACATCACAGTGATGTCAGAGCGGCAAACCCATAGACGTAAAAAAGTGTACACGTCCAGACAGACAGACGGACGGACGGACGGACGGACGGACAGAGATGCCGTTTCACATACTAAACTAGATTGTGACCTTTGGTCGCAATTAATATATATAATAAATATCACTGTATGATGATGTGCCTGAATGTAATGTCCTGGCAAGGAAAGTAAATGAATATGATAATATGACTTATGAGTTTAGTACACCCTCAGTGTATTGTGTTAAGCAACAGGCTCATTCAGCAAGGTCAAGTACAGTAGCTAAACCAGCTATTCCTCTGTAGGCAAGCTTCAGACCCAGACAGCAAGACGACAAGTTATAAAGTTTTATGAACGCAAGGAGAATGTTTCTCGTATCAGGCGTCAGTATTCTGGCTAGGGCAGTGACTATGGCCTCGGCTTATAGCAGTGGGCCTTTGAAAAGTAGTCACACAGCGGTATTGCAGCAGTTCAGGCCGTACTCTAAACATACATAGGGAGTGGAACATAGAGACATACACACTCGGTCAAACATTGGAGCGGTTTGGCACCACTCAAAAATGTGTATGTATCCTTGCAGAATCTGTATTTAAGCTGCACCAACATCCAGATCGGTGTCAGACTCCTGTTGCCTTGCGAGACAACCGGACCCTGTCCACCTTTCCTTCTTCCATCTACTTTTCCCTTTCTTTGTATTGAATACATCTTCTAAAATGTATATTAGTATCATCTCTTCATTCTCTCGCAGGGGAAATGTTCAATTCCCACAACAGTTTGTAGGATGACTTTGGGGAATGAAAACTGATGTTGGAAATGTGATCTGAATATGGTCTACAAACAAGTATTCATTTCACAGTGATGTAGACCATGTGTTCTCCTATAAATTCTATCAACAGATTGTACACTTTTTCAAATGGCCAATAATGTGGGAAAGTATGATATTCACAGTTCACTCTTTTTTGGTAGTAGAGACATTTTAGGGGGCCCAAATGCTGCATACGCCCTGTTTTTGTAACTGTTTGTTAGTCTGGTATGAATGGGGTCATGGTTCTACCACACACTGTTCACTTTTGACCATGGGTATTCAAGAAACATGGGTAATCTCATGTCTACCACATAACTATGCCAGTCTGCTTTAAAGTTTGTAGTAGTACTCATGGGAAAAATCTCTTCTGGAACCACTGCCAAGTTCTGTGTGTGTAGGCAATTCCAATGTCAAAAGGCCTTGCTTACAGTATCATGAGTGGGTACATTTCTAGCATGTGTGCATGCCCCCGACAGGAAATGAACCACTAACCTAAAAGCCTGACTATTTATCCACACACCGGCTGGTGTCGCACACACCGAAAGCTGCAGATCTACAAGATCACAACATGTTGCATTGTGACGGATTGGGATCTTGTAGATCAGCCATTCTTTGGTGCACTAGATGGCTGCATGCCTATGTCTGGGGCAGGGTCCGATAAGGAGACGGGGTGGGAGATAAACAGATGAAGAGGTTGCTGTACTATAAGTTAGCTGCCAGCTCCAAACTGCAGAGACTAAAAATAGCTCAGCCTTTCTTTGTCTCTTTCTCTTAGCCCCCCCTCCCCTCTCTTTCTCTCCTCTTTGCCATGGAACCACCCACCCTATCCCTGTGACACACAACAGCAGCACTAAACAAAACACAGCACAGTGAGTGGCGTGTTTATGACAATGTATACATTAACATTAGCCTTATGGCAGTTTGTTATTAGCAGTAGGTAATAGGGAACAAGTAGTGAATGATAGGAAAACTAGAAGCATTGATCTTCCGAGCACAGGTATCCGCCAGGTCAGGTAGGTTATTGTGGGCCTCCTGGTGGCACTATAATAGGCCAATGTGAAAAGGTTGCCATGTGTTCTTGGGCCTTACACGGCATGCAGTAAAGTATATCCTAATTGGCTAACATTGGATTCCAAAGTTTGCAGGATTGCTCCTTTTTGAACAAAATGCCTCAAATCACGAAGGCAGCCTGCGATGTGCATGACATTTTGCACGCACAGTCCCACTAGGTCAAGGAACAAATGCCACCATTTTCAGATTGGCCTGTTATAGCGCCACCAGCAGGCCAACTTTTGCAAAACACATTGTTGGAACAAGATTTTCCTTCTCTCTCATTCATATACGTACGTACATCCCACCTTCTCATTATGATTCCCTTGCACTGTTCAGCAAGAATATACAAAAAAATAATACTCTCATAGTAACAGCAGTCGATCCTGGTCTATACAATTGTTTTAGATTTCATAATCATTATGGGTAAACACATAATAGTACAGGCCTGAGTAGAGAAGGCAGAACACAAACACAACACGATGTGCAATAGGTCTATCCATGAAAAAATGACTGGATACCCAAAGCTTTTACTGGGAAACGATATATACACAAAAATCAATTGAATGCATTAGGATTTTATATGTACCCTGACGTAACTATTAAATTATTTCACATGTCAAGACAGGCTTATTGATCTAATCTAAAAGGATTCACCCCACGCCTAACACAAATATACATATTACCTTGCTCTCCCTTTCTCTCTCTCTACACACACGTGCGGTTATTGGGAGCAGGTTTGTGTGTGTGTGTGTGTGTGTGCGCACGACACCCTTGGGTGTCTGAAATAAGTCTGTCCTCCCCATAATGATCTATTTCCCTTCAAAATTCTCCTCCACTTGCCGAAAATAACTTACGAATTATTTTCAGCAAGCGACACCATTGTATGACGGATCACAATGACCACCAGTAATTACAGTCAGGCACAGGTCTGTATTAATGAGTTGAAATATTTATTTTTAAAAACTGAAAAAATAAAACAAACCCACCAACATAGATTTAGTATATCATACAAAGATGTATTTCAATGTTATTTGAGTATTCATTTCTCTTTTACTACAGTGTGAGGCAGTTGAAAGGCTGGCTGAGCTGGTAGGACTACAGTCACAAACCCGACAGAGAAACAGAGTGATGCCTGATGTATGTTTAGTGCGTGCTGCTGTCCCACACCAAACATAGCAGTGCTGCCACACATTGTGAACTTGCAACTCGGCTATGTTCAGTGTGCGACACCCACATGCAACTGGGTACGAGTCAGGCTTAAGTGAGTGAGAGAGATAGACAGATGGAGAGATAGATAGAATGAAAGAGAGAGAGATCTTAACAAGAAATGATTTGGGCAAAAATATAATTTGAATAGGACTTTCAAATATTTGAACCAGCACTTGATAAATCTTGCCAGGAACTTAAAATACTCTCAAAGGTAAACACGTCACTGATCTGATTCATCAAGCACAAAAGGTTTTGTTTTTCCTCTATCTTTTAGTATAAGAAATATTCTGTGAATTCAGGTATTGTTTTGCCCTATTCTTATCAAATGGACAGAGCAAGACTAAAATTATAAGCACATACCAGACTTCGATCAACAATATTTGCAAATTCATTATTTGCATTTGTTGTCTACTTGGAGATGGATTGAGTTTACCACATAGTTCAACACAATAGCTACCGAAAATGTTCAACAACCCTAGGAAAGTATTTGAAAGTCAATTCAGTCTACTGTCCTATGATTGACATTTTACTTGGCAGTATAATTGTACAGTAATACCCTCCCATCTCACACTCAGAGCCAGTTAAAACCAACACAGACAACATGATTTGCAAACACAATCGCACAGAGATCTGTTAAATACCCAGTGTCGCAACTTTTTAGAAATACACAGCTGAAGCGGTGCATAAAAACTAGATAAGTGTTAAGACACAGAGGAAGACAAAATGCAAGAGTATTATACTCGTTATAATTATTATTACACAGGAAGAAGGTACTGTGATGGGTTTTAGATTACTGCCTACTCATCTCATGGTTTTCTCAACTTGTTGAGCATGTTCAGTCTTTTCACAAAAGCCAAAGTCAAAAGCACTCATACAGTAGCTTACCCTTTGTAGTAGGAACACCACTGTGAAACACAGCCCTCTGGAGGCCAAAGTCATTTACACAGCTCAAGTACTGCCTTGTGAATAGTAGTAATGAAGGTCTTTTGTTCCTTTTGCATCACCAGTTGTATTTAATTGAATGCAAACTGGGAAGGATACATACTACTGACAACCTAAAATAGTTTTAGGTTAAGTGAAAGCAAAGGGTAATAATATCAAATAAAGGTGTTGTGCCTTACAAAAACACAGCTACTTGGCCTTTGGGAAAGCTACGGAAAACAACAGCGTTCGTGGGTATATTTTGGTCTCCAATTCTGAATCATGGTCCAAGAAATGTAGTGCATATTTCACAGTGAATCAAGGGTCTATTGTTGTATGATCAATATTAACACTTCTTCTAGCGGTAACCGAAAGAGTGGCCAACTAAACATTGTGGGCACCTCAATGTTAAATCGGCTATGTTGGCTTTG
This sequence comes from Nannobrachium achirus, assembly GCF_963921795.1. NCBI lineage: Eukaryota > Metazoa > Chordata > Actinopteri > Myctophiformes > Myctophidae > Nannobrachium > Nannobrachium achirus. The sequence continues at coordinate 21,306,294 of NC_137817.1, forward strand.
TCATTCATTGCGTCTTGAGCCTCGTCCTCAAATTTCATGAAGCCGTAAATATAGTCTTGCCTTGGACTAACTGTAAATTTGATCTAAGGTACCGCATTTCTAACGGTAATTTTTATCTAAGGTACTGCATTTCTCAAATTCCTCTGCGAGATTTCCCACCGTGGATGTTGGTGGGTTTGTATATTTATCATTGTCAACGTAAATTCATGCAGAATGATTTCAGCACCACTCTGGAAACTTCTTCTAGCTTCCAGCAGGTTAAAGAAATAGCCAACTTAAACACTGAGGTGCCCACAATGTTTAGGTGTCCAGTGTCCTGTATCTTTTCTAACTAGCCATCATTAGGACAATGGCATTAGGAGTTCAGAATGCGAGAGAATCCACCTCCAAAGCCAAAGTCTTGTAGGTGATGTCTTGTTGGCGTTGGTGTGCTAGCATATCGTTCTGGAATGAAGACACCCTTGACCACTGAATCAGACTCAGCAAAGCCACATCACTTAAAAAGTTTCACAATGGAGGCATCAGGAATTTTTAAAGAGAGTGTTACTGTATATAGTTCATAAATCACATATGACAGTTGACAAGTTTTGTTGCCAAGCAACAAATGCTACAGTTTTTTACAGGCTTTTGCAATCAACTCCCTAAAGCTACCGGTAAACAAACCCTTTTTAGTGTCTATGAACAATGCTACTCTCTGCTAAAGGGTCAGGAAGTGATTCAGGTCATCCACCATGCACTGCCTCAGTCTTGGATTCACAGGAATTAGTCTGCTCTTGGCCAACAACTTTCTGAAACGACTGTGGAATTCTTGGGCGCCTGGTTCTTTAACACTGCCCATTATTTTAACAAAAACGTATGAGCATCTGATACAAACAGACGGCTCACATAACAGTCATGGTCGTTAACAACTTTAACCCTGGTGTCCCTATTTTGGGCAAGACATTATAGGCAAATGTTCAAAATGTCCAATAGATGTTTTAAAAACAGCAGTTCTACAAGCTGTCGCATTGAACTAGCTTGTTGCAATGTCAGCTTGAAGATCGGATAATTTCAAATTTCATATGAACATTAGAAAAAAGTGAAAATGTTCAAACATTTTTCTTTTTTCAAATAGGGCTTAAGTGGTTAAATAGAGAGGAGGTGAAAGGCAGAGAGTCCAGTAACCCAGCTAGTGTTTACGCTCTGATGGGAAACGGATTAAGGAGGTAAGAACTCACAAGTGAGGAAAAAAGAAGAAGCAAACTGAGCCAACTGGGGTTGTAAGGGCGACGAGGGGATTGGGTGGGGAGCAGCGTCAGGTCGGGCTCACTATGGCACAGTGCACGACTTCACAACCCTACGGCGTGGGCCAAAACACATTTGTCAGTGCGAGAGCATGCATGCCATCTATGTTTCACAGAGACACGTCTGGAAGGGCAGAGGGGTGGATCGGCGGGGGGGAGGGGTCATAATGGCAAACAGTCTCTGATTCCCCTTCCATTACTGAAGGGTTTGGCCCTTGTGCAATGCATCCTGTGATGCCTCGTGTAGAACTTGTGCTCGCGGTATCTCCTCCTTGACACTCCTTTGATGGTGCTTCATTTAAAGTAAAAACGTGGGGAACTGGGCAAAAGAAAGTTAAAATAAATATCTGACATCAGCGTGTCGGCTGCTATTACCAACAGTCCTTGGGGGTTGGAAAGCAATGGAAGAGGCAGATAAGTCCGGTCATCCATCGATCCCTCCACCCCTCCCGTTTGCAGAATCCTCGGTGCTGTCCTCGGGGGAATGTTCTGTACACTGGAGGAGTTTTTTCTCAACGGGTTTAGAAAAAGAAGCACCGTTTTATTTGGCTTGGATTTACAAACAAACAAACGAAAGAAAAGAAAAAGGAAGAAAAAGACTGAAGAGTGTGTATAAACGTGTATAAACGGGGAGAGGCAGACAGATGTCGGTCTTCATGTTGAGAGCAGGAAGGCATGGGGAGGTGGTGATTGGTCTCAGCCTGTACCTGTGGAGATAAGAGACATCAGCGACAGAGATAGTTTAAGCTCATAATACACAGATGCAGGTTGGTTGTAATTTGTCATGCCATGTGGAATTACATGTGAACTATAACATAATACTTACAACATAATAATATATATTTTTATTTTCAGAGCCATTCAAATGTTTACTTCAATGACTACATTATCTTCTGCCTCACCTTCCTCCTCCTCGCCCCAACCCTCTGCCACCCCAGCCAGCTCGTAATGCTTCTTCCTCAGCTCGCCCAAACGTTCCCGCTCCTTCTGCAGACGGGTCTCCAGCTCTAGAACCATAACCTGAAGACGGACAGAAGAATGGTCTGCATCATTCGGTAAGACTTTTTATGAACACATAGGCTGCCAGGAAATCCTTAAGACGTCTGGGAACGTCTTACCTGGTTACCATTAAGCATCACTGACAGGTTTAAATGGTGTATTGCTACATTTGTTATTTAATCTAATGGGTGAAATAGAACATTATGCAAACAAAATAATGACTATATCCAAATAGGCTACTAACAAGCAATTCATGACCAGTGCAGACGATTTTGCCATCTCAGCTGACAGCGTAGGTTTGGGTAGCTGCTGTTTTTTGACAGTGATGGTGTGTTTATGGACAGATGTCAGATCTCAGGTTGCGAGAATAGCACAAAAGAAGGTTGCTTTCCAAAAACGAAAAACTACCATCTGGCCAACCAGAAAGCAAACTCCATTTGCCCGAATATATTTGTATTGCCCTGGATGATTGGGCAACCATTAATGTAAATGGTTGGCCACGGTCATAAATGATAAATGAGCTCATCTGGGTTATTCTGATTCTTACCTGCGAGTCCATCTCTTGTCGTTTGATCTGTGTGAGAGTCATACTGGAGAAGTCCATTGTGTCTAAAAAAAACACAAAGATAAAGATAAAAATAATAGTGAAGTAACTCATTTCCACAGTAATCATATTATTACCAGTAAGACTCCCTAATCGGGAGATAAGCGACCGTAGGTGGCTTATCTCCACAAATAGGGCTAAAATTTGTTTTTCCAAAATCTTCCTGATCCATGTTGATGACATGAGTGTAGACATGCTGTGTAGTGATATTCGTGATTTTAGGGCAAAAACTGTAGGAGCAGTGTCCAAAAATGTGTTTTAAAAATCGGCCTGAAGGTGGCGCTAGAATAGGGCCATGTGAGAAATGAGGGGTGGGGTCTCCGCGTTGCCTTGGCGGACGAATAGGTACCGGCCCCGGCTCTCCCGGACACTCCTAGCCCGAGTTACGGCATTTTATGTGCGCTGCAGTGGCAGGGGGTCCTCCACTGGGGGCGACACCACTTTTGCATCCGTTCTGGAGCACCAGGAGTCGGTGGTCCCCGGGAATTCCCCGTGAGCAGCCCCGTTGGGGTGGTCATTTGGTCATTTTTGCACATTTGGTCATTTTTTACATCTGGGGGTCCCCCAGGGGGGGGTCCTTGGAGGTTGTAGTTTGGCAGGCAAGGAGTGTGTGTGTAAGATCTGGCATGGATCGGGTCAACGGGTGCGGAGATATAAGCAGGGAAAAAGTGTGACGTGTGACGTGTGAGCACATTTGGTCATTTTTTACATCTGGGGGTCCCCCAGGGACCTGGGGGTCCCTGGGGCTCCGGGGGTCCTTGGAGGTTGTAGTTTGGCAGTCAAGGAGTGTGTGTGCAAAATTTGGCATGGATGGGGGCAACGGTTGTGGAGATATGAGCAGGGCAAAAGTGTGACTGACTGACTCACTCACAGACAGCCCGGGGAGGTTTTGGTAGTCTACTGTAACTAAGGAAAAGCAGACAAACCAAAATCGAAATAAATGTATGTTCTGATTGAGAGGCTATCTGTACGGAACTTTTAACAATAAAGTGATCAAACAGAAATAGACTCTTCATTAACCAATCAAACAGCTCAATTGACCAGCTAGCCAGCGAGCAGACAAGTCAGGCATTTCATTCATTCAATCACTCAATCCAACAACACTATAATATACATTCAGTTCAATGGATCCAACTCACCTTTCTCCTCAATCTGGGACTTGGCAGACTTGGTGCAGGCTACAACACCAGCAGTGGCTTGGGTCACCCCTTTGGAAGCCTGCCGTAGGCGGTGCAGGTTGGCACTGTCTTTGTCCGCCTTTACCTGGGCAGTGCAGAGGACGAGATTGACAGGATGAGTCGAGCAAAGGAGCAAAGGAGAAGGCAGGACAGAATTATGGAGGAGAGAGGACGAGGAGTTTGGTCTTAATCTTGTTTCCTTCTCTTATTCCAAAGGAGTAATCATCTATTATTTTCTTTAAAAAAAAAAAGGAAGACGCATGCAAATGGTTGTGAATAGAATGAGCATTTTTTTTTGGGGGGGGGGGGGGGGGGGGTCGCATTGGTATTTTCAATGCCACAGTCCAAATGACAAAGTAAAAAAAAAAAAAATCATCCTGAACTGACTGTCATACAATCCTAGATATTGTGAATGTGAATGTTTATATATCTCATTTGAGAACTACCACTTGTAAAACACTCCAACTTAAAGAAGGTGAAGACTAGCCAAAAATTACTTGAAAATACTATTTAAGATATGTTTTTTGGGGGGGACAGTGATAGGACAGTAGACTGTCAGGAAATGGGGAGAGAGCTGGGTGGGGAGTGACACGCAGCAAAGGCAGTCAGGATCGTGAATCGAACCAGCGACACGCTTTCATGCTACACTGAGCCTATGTGGTATGTGCGTGGACCGGTAGGCCAGCGGGCGCCCCTGAAAATACTATTTGACTCAGGTCACTCACTGTGACAAATAGGGATGCCAGGTTCAAAGTGGTAAACCACTTTCAACCTGGCCCTTGACCAAATTCCTAGGGGCTCTATACTAGGCCCTCCTCCTTTTTGCTCTAAACTAAATATATTTGCATATCCACAAGCTCACGATGCGCCACGACTGTAGATCATCTATTTTCGCACACTGTTAGCCACAGAATGGCTTACCTTGGATGCAGCCACTAGTTGTGCTGTACTGGCAGCAATTTCATGCGAACACACCATGAGCTCCTCAAACTTCCCTTTGCCTTGCACCACCAGATCTGCAGCGTCCCTGTTGGGTCACAACACAGCAGAGACTGACCAACCCATGTACTTAAAAAAAACACATAGGGTTACCTTTATTTCTTTAACATGTTTTAGGCCTAGAATTATTTAATGATTTAACTATTGAAAAATAGCAGATATACAAGCTCACAGCACGGCACCGAGTGCCGTGCTGCGAGCTTGTAGATCTGCTATTTTTGAAAAGTCATGAAAATGTGTGCAAATCTTTGAATATATGTATTATTAAAGTGAACATTTGTAACTAAAATGTTGCTTCTGAGGAGTCCCTGGAACTAGATATTTTGAGATGGGGGTCCGTGGCCAAAAGCATATCATTTTGGGGGTCCTTGGCATGACAAAGTTTGAGCACCATTGCCATAGAAACATGCGTTTTTCAAAAACCTTTAGAAGGATTTAGAAGACATTTATAGAATTGGGTCAAAATATTCAAAGACTTGCTCAAAAATAGCAGATCTACAAGCTCGCAGCACGCGCTGTGATCTGCTATTTTTTAATAGTTAAAGCATAAAATAATGCGTACTAATGCGCACCTGGTCTAAATGGGTTAATTTATTTCAAATTATATTTTTTTAAACAAAGAGCTGCTTCCAATCCTTTCATACAACAAATGCAGCTCTATGCAAAATACAAACTTTACACAGTCATAATGTAAGACAAAGTAGAGAGGAGAAGAAGAAGCTTACACCATGACTGTGGCACCCCATCCCACTGCTTTAGAAGCAGAGATCAGGCCCTCGGTCCAACGAGAGTTCTTGGCATAGAATTCCTTCATGGAAGCTGCTCCCTGAAGGACAAGAGAGATACTATTTTATTATCTTCTCAATGCAACGGGTAATGGGCAATATGATGATGCAATGTGGATTGAAAAGTCTGTCTTCAGCAATGGTGGTAATGGGTAAATCTCAGATCTTTGACAGAACTGCCATGCAAAATAGTCCAAATGTGTTGGAAACATCACTTTTGTTTGTCTGAAACTCTGGGTAAAATAGCAGGAAAAGCCTTTGATCAAGGATATATATAAACATGTATCAATATTATTTTTCAATGGTGGATATTTTAACAATTCTATACCAGTCTGTATGGATATCAGAGAAGCACATCAAATTGTATAATGCATTATGGTACTCACCCTGCCACTCTCAACAATGTCCCTTTGCAGATGTTTGGAAGACAACACCAACTCCTTGATAGCCTGCATCAGATCTGTACACGAGGCCAGGATCCTGCAAGGGATGACAAAATACATTATTTTCCTTTATTGCAAGGTCTGGGCACAGTATATAGTTACTCTGTTGTGTCCCTTAATTACCGGTACATTCAGCTAAAACCTTGAGATGTTTTACTGTTGACAGTATTATCTGTCCGCTCAGTAAGGGAAAGGGTACAGTCAAAATAAGCATGACGCACATCTACTCAAAGTCAGAAAAATATGGTATTTCCAATTAGGAAAAAAATACAAAAAGATCCCCTACTTTTACAGATTCAGGCATGTCAGCTTGTTAACGTGTTTAGTCCAAAGTAATTATTTGCATATTTACTCAGCTTATTCACACAGTAGTGAGTAAGGAAAATAAATGTCTTTATTTCTTTCCTAAATTAATCCACTTCCAAGTACAAGGAAAGAAGAGCTTTTAGCATACTATGACATACATCGTAAAACAGGTGGATGCTTTCTACAATGACAAGTACTTAATTAATCCGCCTCTTATTTCCTTTATTCTGCTGATATATAATGTATTTAAAAGCCAATTTCTGGGTTCAGAGTATAGCAGTGAATAGAAAACTGATTTTATTGTCAATGTAGAAAATCGAAGTCTACAGAGATTATTTTTTCAATGGTAGTGAAGAGTCCAGGTAATCAGCCCCCAATATCGATTCAGTTTACATCTCTTGATGACATTACCTCTATTATATGAGATCTTTGAGAAACTGTACATGTTAACTCATTCGTAGTTTACGGCCGTAAAGCCCGTTAATTTCTCTATGTCTTTCACTGCCGGCTTCTCCAAGTCCTACCTGTTAACGTGGGCACTCGTCCAGTTCCCATCGTGCGTGATCGGACACTGCTCGTGTGTTCGCGTATTCCATCAGCTTCTCAAATCCGTTGAAACTTTTTCAATTGATCAATAACTTCTCCATCTGTAAGCCGCGGAGCTCAGACAGTAAGCTGGGCCAAAATAGAGGACGGACTTCCGCTTCCGGTTCAGGGACTCCAATGTTAAAGTGGTCCGCTCAATAATGTGTCCGTGTAGAAACCGGTCACGGAGCATTAGTTCCGGCCTATTTTAGTTGCGCTTCGATAAAAAAATGTTTTTTAATTAATTTTTATTACATTTACGGGTTCTACGGGCATGGCAGAGAAGGGGTACAAAGGGGTATTTTGATGGCAGAGTTTGTGTTAAAACATGATTTTGTTCTTTTTTCTTTTTTTTGCATTAAGGACAATGTGGGACAGATAGTTCCAGATGCTCCGTTTGTGACTCACCTTTCATTGACCTCCATCTTAATCCCTGTATCAACCGCGCGTGAATTGTTGAGCATTTCCTGTTGGGGTACATAGAACCCAGATAAGAAACCACAACACACTTTGAAGTTGGAAATGCTGTGAAGCAATAGACAGTACACACACCAAATGCTTACACAATCTCTCTCACGCACACACACACACACACACACACACACACATGCACACACCAAAGTCTACAAAGGGTACCTGTACAGCAGTGGTTTTCAAACCTTTTCAAGAACCACTAACCACTTTCGTCACATGTACGTACATGAAGCAAGCGTACATGGATGCACACACACTGGTGCGTGCACGCACACGCACACACACACACACACACACACACACACACACACACACACACACACACACACACACACACACACACACACACCTCTATTCTGGCAGCGGCTGATTCAACAGCAGCGGAGGTGGCAGCCATCTCCTGTTCCACTAAATCTCCCAGCTCCCCTTGCTGCAGTTCCAACCCTCGAGGGCGCAGTTTCTAAAAGACAAGAAAGTGGTACACGGTGTGGAAGCATCAGTACATGCACACGATTCTGTTGCACTCCAACCATCCCTTTACTGTAAGGTTAAGAAGAGAAAGAGCCACAGATATTCACCTAAGCTTGTTTTACATTAAAAAAACTCCCAATTTTGCAGTCCCCCGTAATTGACAAAATCAAACATGTTTGATTTTTGATTTATATCAAAGACTGAAATTCACAACAGCCATCAAACCGGCTTGTTAAGTCTGAACTAGCCAAATCTGAAACTAGCTATAGTGTAGGTCAGAACTACTATTCCACATGTTTTGAGTGGTCTTGTGTAATATTGTAATATTTGGAGTTATGGAATTTAGATTTTCATGGGCTGAAATCCATTTTAATCTAAAAAAAAAATTATATATAAAAAATATTTTACTCCATGCACACATGCAAATATATGATTTCTTTAAATGGAATTATGGAAAATGTTGCATTTTTTAGAGACAAACCTGTATGTAATTTCTGTGCACTACCCTAAGCTCTCCAGCAGAGGACCCAATTACATTACTCTCACACTGGGATCCCTGGCTTTTAAAAATACACTCAAACTATTTTCTCATGAGGGAAGTCAGGCGGTGATAATAAGCCTGTGGCCCATTTTGATTTCTGACCCTTAGCTAAGGAAACCCAATGTTACAGAGCAAAGAAACCCAATGTTACAGAGCAAAGAAATGCAATGTTACAGAGCTAAGAAACCCAATGTTACAAACCAAAGAAACCCAATGTTACAGACCAAAGAAACCCAATGTTACAGACCAAAAGAAATGCAATGTTACAGAGCAAAGAAATGCAATGTTACAGAGCTAAGAAACACAATGTTACAAAGCAAAGAGAAACCCAGACCTCTGCAGTGGCAAGGATGGCTTCCAGAGCTGTCCTGAGCTTGGAGCTGTCTGTTGTAGCCAGAGTCTCTTGTTGTTTCATCAAACCTAGCAGAGACAGGGCCTCAGCTCCACATGCCTTCACACTGTCTGACAGGGCTGGCAGAGACACAAAAAAGACAGCAGGGATTAGGAGAATGTATGAATAGAATAGACATACTGAAAGTAAGCTACCTGTTAGTGTAAATTGTTTGATGAACACATTTCACATTTAGAGGCTTGTTTGGAAGTGCATACTGTATATACTTGTATATTCTATAGTTATATGGATAGACAGCAGGGGTCTTCAACCTTTTCAGGCCAAGGACCCCTTAGCTGAGAGAGAGATGAAGCAGGGACCCCCAGTCCCCCACTACATATCGTATAAAATTGTGTTGCAGATGTTCATCAAATTCTTATACAGCTTAGACTTGTTTGACAGCACAGTATCATCTTTGTAGGTTGGATTAAGGCGCATTTTCATACATTTAACCACTTGAACTGTCAATACCTACTAGTCTGCTCTTCAATAAAATAGCCGATCTTGTGAGCTTTTAGACCTGCTATTTTTTGTCTAATGTTCCACTAGAATAGGGACGCTAGGGTTCCAGGGATTTATGTAAAAACATGATCCTATCACACAAAGATTTGGTGGCCCCCCTGTAGTAACTCTGAGGACACCCTTGGGGTCCCGGACCCCCTGTTGAAGACCTCTGGGATAGAGCATAGCACCTACAACTCCACACCAAACAGGTTAATTTCTAACACTTACAGTAACACTGACTAGTGGAGAGCAAGAATGCAATCAGAGATCCAGTCAGGTTGTATTAACACGGACACAAACAAACAACCATGCATTGAGAAGAGAGATATAGAGCGACACAGGCCTTTATACGCTGCCTTACCATCGGCTTGCTCCACGGGCACCATGTGGGAGGTAGCGCTGCCCTGGACGATGGCATCCCCCACCAGGTGACCACACATAGTCACCGCTTGCACCAGCTCCGACACACCTGCAGAGACTTCAGTTTTAACATTTCACCTTTTTTGTAAAACACTTTCTAAAAAAGAAATCACACAAAGTGCTCTATACAATAGGTAAGGCTTGATTTGAGGAACCATTTTATCCATATTAAATTAAAACGGTTAACTGAACATCTCAGTGTCCTTTATTCCAACATCATTATATTATCAACAGTGTATGAGGCTGTAGGGGGTCTCTTACTTGTGGTGTCTGCTAGGAAGGCCTCTTTAGCAGACTGGAGTCTGTCCATACAGTTTAAGGAGGCCTGGCACCTGGATATGAGATAATCTACAGATAGACAGAAAAGAACGTGAGAGAAGAGCAATATTGCAGCATTAACCACTTAGACCCTATAATATTGTTGTATGTCAAATACAAGCTGACAACGCAATGCATTATATGGGCTATTTCAGTTTGGACAATATGTCGGATATAATTTGACCTTTTTGACAACATCGGTATTGCCAATTATGCAGCCAATGTGTCCCGATTTGAACCACTTTCAAACTAGCATTTTGGGCATGTCATAACACCTGCAGTATACACAATGCGTTGTGAGCTTGTAGATCTGATTGCCCATTTCTTAATTATATTTTTGACAAAATATTGGTCAAAATATCAGTAATCATTAACCGTCACAGACTCCAAATGATTCTTCATAATGACGAAACACTTGACAAAAGTACAGCTGGTTGCACACTGCTGCGTTTTGGAAATCCAAAATCCACAAAAAAAAAAACCTTTTCATGGCCAAGGAGAGATAGAGGAGAGAGAGAGAGAGCAAGGGGCCCAGTGGCGACAGTTGTGGAAATCGGAAAAATCAACCCTGGTCGAAAATAAAAATGGGTGGCAGTGTGCAAACGTGATTGACATAACGTGAGGTATTTTTTATTTATTTACGCCTCCCGAAATTGGCTTTAGTGTTGGTTTCTGACCTGCGGAGCTGGTGCAGCTGATGTGTGCGGGGTCGTCTATCTGAGCCAGGGAGTCCTGCACTATCCTCTGGGCCTCCTCCAGGGCTCCCTGTAGACTGGCCCAGCGAGCCGCGGCCAGCTGGCTCTCCAGCGCCTGCTCTCGACTCTCCTGTGGACGCAGGATTAGAAAAGACAACTTCATTCATTGAATGTTCAACTTATGTCCACATAGGTAAGTGGTAACAAGATTAACCACTTTAACCCTGCCATCCCAATTTTAAGGCTTAAACAAAAGTCATAGTTTTCCAAAAATATCTGATCTATAAACTCACGACACATTGCATAATTTAGAAAATATTTTGTGGTTAAGTGGTTAAAAATACAGACACAGACATGCATGCACACACAAGGTCAAAGACTGACAACTTATCAATAACAAAATGCTACATCACATTTGTACAGTATTAGTTACACCAAATCCTGTGACAGGATTTGGTGAAACTATTCCTGTGTCCTGGTGACTTGGTAATACTGTACAGCATTTTGAAGTGTGTGCTTGTAACTGGAATTAAGATGGTACTGCAAAAGATATAATATTTATACAAGCAATGAGACCCACCTTCTCATTGAGTTGGTTCTGGAGGGCTTCTGCCGTCTTCACCCCGCTCTCCCTCTCAGTGGCCAGTGAGCTCTGGACTCGCTCTAGCTCCTCCCCCAGCCCGGCCAGCTCTGTCTCTTTCTGAGACAAGGTTTCTTCCAGCTCCACTTTCTGGGACTCCAAGGTTGACAGCTGGACACTGAGCTCCTCACTTGACTGCATCAGGTGATGGAAAGGTGGACAAATGATTAATTCATTACAAATATGATACAAATGTAACTTTCACAACATGGCAGTGTGACTTTTGGCTTTGCAAATAAGCCAGTAAATACTTCTATTTACTGGCCATTTGCAAATCCAAAAATCACACGTTCAAATGCCCCAATTCACATGTTTTAGTCTCTGTCTGGCGTAAGGCATAAGGTTAGGTTTGCGGTTAGTATTAGAGCGGAGGGTTACAATCAGTGTTATATAGATGGAAATTTAAATGAGCTCTGGCACAAAATAACATTAATTAATGTATAGCAAAGGGAATTCCTTGAAGCAGATGAATATAATTAATTACTCTATTAGTATTGTAGTGTTCTTGTGACTAAAACAGATGCATTTCGATCAAAAAGGACAACCGCATAGTCTTTCTTACATTGTCCTCCAGAGAAGATGAATTTATGGAAAGACAAGTCAACATTAAATGGGAGAAATGAGCAAATAGAACTAGAGACTTACAGCCTATGTATGTGCCACCAGGTCCAGCAGAGAATAGAAAGGATTAAGAAATCAATGACAGAAGAGAAAACCCTGTTAAAAAGGTAGTAGGAGCAAACCGTGGCACTACAATCATCTTTTCATGAACTCTACTGAACGGAGGCACATGGGAGGAATGTTATGTGTGGAAAAAGGACAGGCTGGGGACGGGAGGAGAGAGATGGAGGAAGGCAAATACTGTACATGGACAGGGTAGATGAGCAAGTGGGTACAGAAATAATGTGACAAGAGTGGGTGGTTGATGAGAGGGCTGGGATAAAGGGAGCGCCAGTGGTAATGTAACAGACAATGCCTCATCGCCTACAAATACAAGCACTGTGGGTTTGAGGTCTGACTATTTTCAGGGAATACAGACAAGCAAAACGATACTGGAAGAAAGCGAGATATCATGGGATTGCACAACGTGAATGGTAGTTGCTTATATGGAAGAAAAAAAAACTAAAAGAAATGGGATGAACTAACCTATGTGAGAACAAGTATTTGTGCATAAACAAATTGTTAATCATTAAGATTGCCTGAGGAGTGGTAATGAATGATTTATACATGGTTGCGCGCCGTGTGGCACACTGAAAATAGACAATCTACAATGCATCGCTTGCAGCCTGCCTATTTCTGTTGTGACACCGGCATGGAACTAAGTTTAAGTCAGACTTCACATTCTGTTTTCTAAACAGAGCTTGGTCTTCATCCACACTGTCCATTTAGCCCCAGAATACATTCCAGGAGTCCTTTTTTACAATGCATCATTATTTTCCTCATTTTCACAATCATCCAGTCTACGCAATCATGCCCAAATTCCTCAGCTGCACTTATAACGACATGCTAACTGGGAATTGTATGTCAGTGACAGTCAAAAGTTGTCAGACAAAACATTGATAGCAAGATCTGTTTGCACCCCTCTTGGCATTCTGCAGCTCCACAGATCCGTTTTATAGGTTAAGGTTTGCTAAAACCAAAATGTGTAATAACTTTCAACTTGGCATCCCTACTTTGAGTATGTCATTATTGAATGCTTTAACCAGTGAAAAATAGCAGATATACAAGCGAGTGCCGCGCTGTGAGCTTGTAGATCTGCTAATTAGAATTTTAACCCGATTCTATAAGTGTCTTTTGAATCCTTCTAAGATTTTTTGGAAAAACCTATGTTTCTATGTCAGCAATCTGGCTAGCCATCGTCAAAGAAAGGGTCCTTTTCACTTAACTGGAGCTCAGTTAGTCTGTTCTTGAGAGACTACTATGTCAGTGGTTCTCAAACCTTTTCATGTGAAGGACCCCCAAAATGATATGTATTTGTCCATGGACCCCCATCTCAAAATATTTAGTTCCAGGGACCCCCCAGAAGCAAAATTTGAGTTACAAACGTTCGCTTTAAAAATACACATATTCAAAGATTTGCACACATTTTCACAACTTTTTCAAAAATAGCAGATCTACAAGCTCGCAGCGCGGCACTCAGTGCCGCGCTGTGAGCTTGTATATCTGCTATTTTTCACTGGTTAAAGCATTCAATAATTCTAGGCCTAAATGGGTTAAGATGGACATTTTCAAAACATTCAAAGAAAATGTTCAGATGCTTAAGTGGTTAATGATTGCAAATAGAAAGTGTATAGTCAACGCTGCAGCTCAGCTGGCTGGGTATGATACATTGCTGTGATAAGACCGGGCAAGAACAAGCAGTTAACTTTTATTGGTTTTTCAACAAAACCATGGTAGCCAAGGCCCATGCAGTATTTATAAAACATGGGATCAGAGTCGATGTGTTATTAGACTCGGCTACATTCAAACAAACACTTTGAAAGAATTTGGTATGACTATATCATACTGCACCTGGCCTTGTTCTGAAGTGGCTATTTACTAGGCGTGTAACGATATAGTAACTGCATTGAAAAATCTATTTTAATTTCAACAGTTTAAGTATATCGCTATGTAAACAGCAACATATTGTTTGACTTTGTATCGTAACGTATTGTAATGCCAACAGTGGGTATCGAATCGTTTTGCAATGCAAATAATCAATTGTATCAATACTAAGTACTGTATTTAGCAATTTGAATTCCATTCCATCCATATATTAAATCATTGATTCGTATCGTATCACCATGATTGAAGCAATATCGTCCATGTATCGTATCATCAACCATGTAGCAATTTCACCATTTTACAAAGCACACTTTCATAGAAGTTCCGCCTCTCCTAGATTAAGATTCTTGAAAACGCTGGAGTGCCCAGGGTACTGAAATGTGACGCTCTGCGCTGGGGAGAGGAGTGCTCTGGAGTGTGTGTGTGTGTGTGTGTAGCTAAGAAGAGACTGACCTGTTGTGAAGATGTCACGGCAGTTTTCAGGGTGGTCAACTCCACCCTGCTGGACAGCAGCTCTGTCTGTAACATCTGAAGCTGCTCCTGTTGAGCGTGTTCCTGATGGAGGTTGGAAGCAGATAAGACCATCAATAACACATGACATAATGAATATTTATATACATAGTGAGAGATGAGAAAGACATAGTACATTGGAGACTACTAATGTGTCAACTCAATTTTCCATGGTTTTGTGTAACACAGTAGCATTTAAATTCTTGACGTTCAAGTAATATGTTTCTCCTTGATCTACAAGCTCACAGCATGTCCCATGGCTACATGTTGTGAGCTTGTAGATCAGGGAGGATAAATCAGGCTTTAGGAAGCATCTCCATCTCTGCCTGGCTTCACCTGTCTGTCTGCAGCCTCCTGGGCAGCCTTCACTTTCTCCTGCATCTCTCTCCTCACCGTCTCCACCTCATCCTGTGCTGCCTGTGCCACTGTCATCTGTCGGGTCACCTCTGCATTCTGTACACACACACACACCAAAACAATTAGGTCCTAAGGGATGTCAACCGTTGCTACTAGGGCAGGGGTCTTCAACAGGGGGTCCGGGACCCCAAGGGGGTCCCCAGAGGTACAGGGTACAGGGTCCTCCATATCCTCCAAATGAGTGAGAGAAACCTTTTCTCCTTTTTTATATTAACCACTTGAACCCTAGCGTCCATAAAATATTCAGAGAACTTTAGCCAAAGAATAGCAGCTCTACAAGCTCACAAAGCCTTGCGCTGCGAGGTGTTGTGAGCTTGTAGATCGTCTATTTTCGGCAAAGAGCTTTTGTGTAGAGTGGAAAAAGAGCAGACTAAGTACAGAGTGAAAGGTCAACTTTATTAAGTATTGATCGTTCTAGTTTTTTAAATATTTTAAAACACAAATTGACATGAATCCAAAATACACTGATGATTGTGCTGCCAAACAATGAAACTATGGAATCTCTGAAAAAGGTTGTGGGGGTCCCTGCTTCATCTCTCTCTCAACTAAGGGGTCATTGGCCTGAAAACGTTGAATACAGTATTTAATTTTGTAAACTGGAACTACAAGGGGGCCAAATGGACCCTTACAGGTCAGTAACTCTATCAGTGTACAAATGGAACCAAGCAGCCCTTGGTTCCATTCATACACTCTCTGAGTGCCCCCTGGTAGTCCCCAGACCAAATGTTGAGAACCATTGTTACAAGGTACTGAGAAGTGAGAACCGTCTCTCCTACCTTCCTCAGTAGGTCTGCATGACCTTGGACCAACTCTGTGTATTTCTCTTTCAGTTTGGTATAACGCTGCTCATTGGCCTGGGCTTTTCCTAAGAAGAACAAGCATAATAATAAGCATAATCACATGCACGCAAGCACACACACGCGCACGCGCACACGCACACACACACACACACACACACACACACACACACACACACACACACACACACACACAGTCAACATAAGTAGGAATGGAGCTAATACTGCAAAATGTGAATAAACTATAGTTTTAATAGCAAATCTGATGTCACCAAGTCCCGTACAGTATTTTTATACTATTGTTAAACATATGTTATGGTCTGTTCTATGTTTTTGCTTACTTGGCAGCTAGAATGTCTGGGTGTGGTAAACCCCACACATTAAGTACTCCAAACAGGTTAAAACAGGTTAAAATGCTGAGAGAGCCACTCAATGTCTTAGTGGTTGAGATGCTTGCCTCCTGAATGACAAGTAACCCTACTGGCCTGGTATTAAATCTTGACAGATCCTCCACTACTCTGTTACTCACAGCTTTCCTAGTACACACAGTATGAAAGCAAATTAACTGCCCAATCTCAGTAAAAAATAAATAAAGAAGGAATATTTGACATTGCTTTACCTAGGTCAGCTGGAAGTTAGTAAGTGACTTGTAATAGTGTAGTGCAGGGATTCCGAACCTGGTGGGCTGTGGTGATATTGGAAGCGGGCCCTCAAATAATTGGCAAAACATTTTGATTTTTAATAATATAATACAGCCCACCCATCTGACCACTTAACATGGCAGCAGAATGGCTGCCATGGGGCGACCCGCAAACATGGCCCTGATCCAGAAAAGGTTGGGACTCTTTGGTGAAATTGTTAAAGCTGCCCTCCAGGCAATTCTACATCCTGGTCTTCTCACCACACCAGATACAGGGTTGAAATGTGAACGTCATCATGCCTCAGCAACGCTATGGCAACCAAGCAGACTAGTGGGTTCATTAAAAAAAGAAAAGGAAAAAAAGAATAAAGGCAGGGGTCACTAGATTCCATTCATTCAAGCCTTCGGCCCTGGAGGAAGGGAGAATAAACATGCCTGTTATTTTATTTCCGTTTGTTGTTAAAGTTTTATCAACCGCAGATGTTGTGCATTTGTCTTGCTGAAGCCCAGCAACAGGGAGCGACAACTTCTAGCACTTAAATCAGGGAGGGTGAAGGGCAGGGTATATAATCCTAAGTCTTCTGTTTCCAGGATCTCACGTACAGTATGGTGTCTGTGCAAGGAGATTACTCTGAAATATGTAGCCTTTTCTTTATAACAGGGATCTTCAACCGGGGGTCCGGGACCCCTAGGGGATCCTCAAAGTTACTACGGGGGAGTCCTCCAAAACCAAAACTGAGTGATAGAACCTTTTTTCCCCTTTTTCATATTAACCACTTGCACTCTAGTGTCCATATTCTGAGAACCTTTGACAAAAATAGCAGATCTATAAGCTCACAACGCCTAGCAGTGCAAGGCGTTGTGACCTTGTAGATCGGCTATTTTCGGCAAAGTGGTTTGTAGAGGGGAAAAAGAGCAGACTAAGTACAGAATGAAAGGTCAAGTTTATGAAGTATTGATGGTGGGTTAAATATCTGAAAACACAAATTGACATGAATCCAAATTACACTAATGATTGTTCTGTTAAACGAGGAAACTATGGAGGTTGTGGAGTCCCTGCTCGTCTGTCAACTAAAGGGTCCTTGGCCTGAAAACATTGAAGACCCCTGCTTTATCATAACCTGATGACTTTTACTTTATATATCCTTTATTGACATTCTAATTCACAAATTAAAATGAGATGAAAGGTCAAACCCACTCTCTATCTCAGTGAGGCTGCGTTGTTCCTTCTCCGTGTCCTCCTTGACCCTGCGCAGGTCATCCAGCTCAGCTTTCAGGAACTCACTCTCCCCTGCAGCCTGCATCCTCAGGTGGCTCTGCTCCGCTAGCTCCGCCTCTAACTCACTGACACGCCCCCTCAGCGCCTGGCACAACCGACCACTCTGGAAGAGGACAGAGTCGACACGGAGAGAGAATCAGCTAAGAACAGGGTTGAGAGAGAGAGAGAGTTGGCAGAGAACAAGCAAATATGATCCTCCACTCCCCTGTGTGTGTGTGTGTGTGTGTGTGTGCTTGCTTGCGTGAGAGCGTGCGTGAGTGCATGCGTGCGTCATTGGCAAACAAAATGACAACAGTCTCGGACTTCCTACACTCTGCTCAGAACACCGCCTTGTCATCACCAACAATATTTCATTTCTAAAACTGAAGACCGCCTGGCAGCATCCTTGATCAAACTTATAGATTATGTAATCACCATGAGAGAAAATCCTGGATGCTGGGTGGACAACTGGTTGATAACACATGGAGAATCCGCCCACAATGTCACAAACAGCATCTAGCAAAGAGCTTGACAGCATGGCCTTCAATTCCTCACCGTCAGTCACCATCTGAGAAGCAGCCAAGCTGTACAACATCCAAGCGGTACCGTGATCCATCTACCGTGCTGTAGAAATCATTGGGATTCTGCAAAAAACTTCACCAACACTGGTTTGATGAAAATGCACCTGGCATCCTACAACCTTCTCAAGACAAAGTGCAAGGCACGTACAATACAACCCAAGACAGCTCTAGACAACCTTCAATCTGCAACAAGAAACCAACTGTCAACCATCAAAGCAGAAACACAAAGAGCTCTATGACTGATGGAAAATTACTGATGGGTCAAGAAAGCAGTGGAAAGGCAATCTCTCGCAACATCATCATCATCATCAAAACCATCTACTCGCCTCAAAGAAATGTAACACCAGTAAGATCTGCAGAGGACACCTCTCTCAAGCATCAAGACCATATAATAGAACGGTTGCCCGGGTCAAATCTGGTGACCAGGGAATGGTTGCCATCGAGTATTCCTAAACGTAACATCAGTCAAACTATGCTGAAACCTAATCTTATTACTAAACGTAACCTCAGTAAAACTATACCAAAAAACTATGCGTTATTCTTAAACTTGGCATCAGTAAAACTATGCCTAACCCTAAACGTATTCCTAACCTAAACATCAGTAAAAGGAATACAAGAACCGCTGGGGGAAAGTGGTCTGCGGAAAAAATGGGGGCGAGTGTGTTATGGGGTGAGCGTTCCGGTTACACACATTATCTTACTAAACCAGAGCAACACAGACCTGTCCATACTGGATGGACTCCTCATCCACTCCCTTCTATTACCCAACTTGATGAAATCCCAGTACACAAGGCAAGTGAGTTTTTGAAGGACCACAGACATAATATTTGCTGCCACGAAAGTGCAGGAGAAATCTAGAAAGCAACAAGATCTGTACATGACTTTCACCGATCTTTAGAAGGCTTCAGCAATTCTACGATAGCATGCAGGCCAGGGTTTGAAAAGGCAGACGGTCTGCCCTTTTTTAAAGTCAAAATAGTAGTGAAACAAGGAAGGTGTCTTAGCTCCTATTAGCTTTATTATAATTCATGCAGCAGTCACCCTCATATCCCACAAACATCTCCAAAAGCACGGATAGTCAGTCAGCATTAGACATCCATGAGACATGCAGAGAAGGGCAGACAATGACATGCACCACAAGGACTGTCCAACCAGATTCAACTCAAACCTGACCCACATGTGTCTGGTTCACAAATAGGTCTACTGAGCTACAAGAGGTGGAAACAGTGCACTAAGCACTGAAAACTCAGGTATGAAACCTGAAGATATTGAGATATGAAGTCATGACGATAGCAATGGACTGCCATAAGCAAGCAAGTGTGTGTGTGTGTGTTCTTCTTACCTCCAGTCTAAAAGACTCCAGTTCCTCCTTGAGGGCCTGGATCTCTCTGGTCAGCTGCTCAATGAGACGGTCTCTGAGGGAGACAGACAATATCATCACTCATGAAAAGAAACGCCAACATAAAACTTGAATCCGTCATAACACATGCACCGCCATGGACGACTTAAATCATCAAACTGCTTTTTCTGTTGTTTACCCTAGACTGCTATTTTCACTATTACATTTTCAACAATATGACAAGCTCAAAATAGTGACTGGATAGTGCATAGACTATAACATGCCTGGATCGATGCCAACTTCACGTCTCTCTTCATGCTATCTAAATGAAGCAAAACTGCTAGTGTCCCAGGGAATTCAACTTCTGACTAAAGTATTGACCAAACTCACACTGTGGTGAGATATCATTTTCCATGTAGTGATGTGTCTGTAAATGATAAATGCAAGCCTATACATAATGTGGTTTTGATGAGGCTCACTTGTCGTCCTTGCGCATGCCATTCTGACTGTTGAAGTTGAAAGGGTCTGTTGCAGCTGAGGTACCAAACAGATCATCAAACTTGGTTTCCACTGCAGCCTGGACATGGACAAAAAACAGTGTTCAACGTGAGAAATCACAATATAAGTCACCAACTCGTTGCAAGCCACTGAGCTGTTCATAGAAAAAGATTGTTGGCTGAGAGCCATGCATTTTTGCTTTGATGACTTCAACCTTTTGTCTTCCTGCAGAATCTTGTGTTTCAACTTATACTTGTTTATTACTTTAGGTGAGAACCTTGTATAAGTCCTATATGGGCTTCCTTTCTCGCCTGCACATATTTTCATGCTTTTTAATAATGTTAACAATGTTGTGCAAATAAATAAATCCAAAAATCTATACAAATGAAAAATTCTAAATCCCTCCTAGAGATAACGAAAGAAAAACCTGAACGACTGACTTTGGGTCACTTTGAATCGTATACTCTTGCTAAGGTTTAGATGTATAGCATCCAGACAGAATCAAGTTTAAAAGCCAGCGTAAGGGTAGCCTCGCGTAGCCAGGCTTACTCATCTGCGAAGAGAAAAGCCTGGTGACAATAGAAGGCAGAAAGCGTTCAACTTCCGCCGTAGGAATTTCACCGGAAGCTGTATTTTTTTCACGGTGCGGTGTTCCTGCAAACGTATTCCCTGCACGAAATTAACTCTGGTCTAGGTGTCCTGCTCCGTCGGTTGCGCTCGCAGTAAACAATATACAAACAAAAACATTGATTCAAGCAATGTTACACCTATAAAGAGTGAGTTAAGAGCTACCATCTATTTTAGTTTTTTCGCTGGGGAATGTAAACAGACCCACACCGCATGACGTAACGTCCGTTAAACGCAGACTTCCGCTAGAAATCTTGGAACACACCGGAAGGCATATTGTCTACAGGGTGGCGTAAGGGTAGTTCCTAATCTTAAGGTGGTTGCACATTGGTGCGTTTTTTTGAACGACGAAATAACGGCCGGCAGTGTGTAAACGTGATTGACATAATGTGAGCCTTTTTAATTTTTTTTACGTGCTCTGAAATTCGCTCTGATATTCAGCCGAAAAAAACGCAGCAATGTGCAAGAACCTTTACTGTCCCGTCTCCGCTCTCCATTATATATACAGTAGGAAAACTAAGAGCGAAAAACAGCCTGATTAATAAAGCAGCAGCACAAAGTCCTCAGAGTTCATTTATCCACTCTCACAGTTAAATGAACACTCAGGATATTACAGTGTATTTGTCTCATCCAGGTACCGGCAGTACGGGGATGTCGGTGTCCACCAGGTCCTCGGTCTCCACCACATGTTCTGACTCGGGGGACGAGGACTCAGCAGGAATCACCACCACTGGACTGATGTGCTCCGACAGAGCTGATGCTCGCAGGAAGTTGGGAGGGTTCTGGTAGGAAGACAGAGAATGTAGGTTACTGTAAAGGGAGAATGTAGGTTACTGTAAAGGGAATCGGATTTTAACTTCTTTGGTATTGGAGAGTCCAGGGCACACAAAGGCCCGTCCTACAATGGCATCACACGCTGAAAACAGACGATCTACGTCTTTCTGCACATGACACCGTTGTGTGATGCACTATAAATCTGGCTTAACACCCAGGACCTTCTAGCTGTGAGGCAACAGCGTTACAGACTGCGCCACCGTAAGGGTTAGGGTTAGGGTTGAGCATATCAACAATTGTATATATCAACACAATATCTTAAAGAGTACATTTTGTACTTGAAAATAAAAGATAAAAAAATAAATAAATGCATGCATGTGAAAGAAGAATATTCGTAAGAGTCCATGTGTTGTAAACCCTCCATGAAGACAGTTTTAATAAATATAAATATTAATAAATATAAATATTATTTTGCAAAATAAACGCTCACCTCGGGTAACTGTGGGATCTGAATCAGTCTTTTGAAGTACTGCAGGTTACTGGAGCGGTAGAATAGACTTTTCAATCTGAGAGAGCGAGAGAGAGAGCGCGAGATATTTTCAGTCTGCTATATTTTATTAAATTCTTCTTCTCTGTATTTTCCCATTGGAAATCAGCAGCTGACGACTGTATTTCCCAGCAACCCTCTTGTTGCAGAAGGCAAGATTGAGAAACCGAGACATAACATAGCAATAACATAGGGAACAACATTCACTGTGATTAATAACTCAAAACAGCCTACAGATATACAGTCTATATTCAGCTTAGTTCTGTGTCTACTGGGAGAACTCACTTCTTAAACTGCTCCTGGAAACGGTCTCTGTGGCCCTGGAGAGTGTCTGCTGGAAGGCCTGTAAGCACACACGCACGCACACACACACGCACACACGCACACACCAAGGCCAGCGCTTTAGGTAAAGCTTCACCCGTGCAGTAGAATTTTTCAAGCATTCGTGGAAATGTGCCAAAAACACGCAAGCCTCTTTAGGCAGGCTGTTCTCATATATTGGGCTTGTAGTTACACTGTGCAACCAGCAGGGGGTTCCACTCACATGAGTGCAGTTTGAAGAGCAGCTTGACAGTGTAGTCGTACAGATGGCTAGAGTCCAGGATCACTTGGATTAGAGGCGCAAGGCGACACTGGCCTGCTGCAGTTACCGACACTGACCGGGACATGTCCAGGGAGCTGAACACTGTTGGGGGAAGGGACACATAAAACACACACATTTAACATATTATAGATTAAGAGATCAAATGCACACACACAATCAATAGAACTATGAGGGTTCATCAAACATCAAGGGAGTGAAGTCCCATACACATGTGTACTACCTACACACCACCAAAGTCCTTGGTATTAAAGCCATCCCTTTCTAAGAATGTAGAAATGGAACCCTTACAGGTCTATTTGGTTACATTTGTACACTCTCCAAGTTAAATTAACTGAGGATTTTACTCTGTACACTACACAGATTTATTCGGCTTCTCTAACTTCCTCGCCCACTTGTCACAGAGAAGTCGTGTGCTCCCTTCTTTAGACGGAGACAGGTGGGAATCAAAGTCAAGCAGAAAGCGCGGTTGCAACCTGGACACTCCCAAAAAATCATTGCTTCCTAGCTTCATTCTCCTCCTGCCTGCCGTGCTCCATCTTCGATGCCGGGGCCTGAGTGCCTCTGTTCACTGCACACAGAGGTGTGGTTTCCTGACACAGGCACACACACCTCAAGACTCTCCGTTCCTACAGTAGGTGACGTGATGCCTAAGGCTTCAAAATACACCAGATAGATTGTAAGCGGGAAAGCTATGGGCAGGTCGCTGTGAAACAGGCACTGTTCAGTCAGCTCATTCAGACACACTGGTATTAATGTTCCAATCTGCACTTGTAGTATGACATGGATATACTATATTTTGGGTTTCATGCATCATTTAACAAAGGCTTGTCATGGTTGATTAATACAGATGCAAAAGAGCAATTACAGAATGTCTTGATGATACATTATGTGTGCGTGTGCATGTTACAACAAGGACCTCCAACATAAAAAAGACCTTAAAGGGCTTATTTGTGGTGTTCCTTTTAGGCAGGGTGTTTAACTGTACTTATACTGTACTACATCATTTTTGTATTGACTATACTTGCACTGTTCTTCATTTTTGTCTAATAATATATTCAATCAATGAATCAAAACATCTCCTGGGGGCTTAGTTAGGTAAGCCTGGCTAGCTGGGAGGACCAGCAGAATAACTTACCACCCAGGAAGAGGTTGAGTTCACACTCCAGGTAGTCAAACATCTCCACTGTCAGCTGGAAACTAGAGAGAGGGGGGGGGGGTGGTTTCAAGAGAGACAGAGAAAGAAAGAATGGAGAGGTAAGTGAGAGCAAGGTGTAAAAGTCATTCAAAAATAACCACAAATTTAGCCAATGATGAGAAATGCAAACTGGTACAGACAGCCCAAGGACCACATTCCCAAATCTGCAAGAAGCAACCGAATATAGCAGCAACAATCATAGCAATTGTGATAACAATACTTACAAGTTGTTGACATCGTTCTCTCCCGCCTCATCGAGCTGTCGGTTTGACATCTGCAGGTTGCCTGGGAAACGGGGGTTCTGGGTGAGAAGACGAGAAGGAAGTACTGAGTTCAAAGAGTTGAGTTGATTAGATCTATTAGGTCACAGATTGGGGCAATAACCTCTCCAGCACATAACCCACGCATCAAATTATTTGAAGCGAAAACTATTTGGCTTTGATCAAGCATCGTGCTGTGAGAAGTTAGTGAGAAGAAGTAGCAGTTTCACCATATAGAGACGTATACAATACTTTATCCTAAGTGGTGCTTTTGCGGTGATGGAAAGAAAGGTAGTTTCTACCATTTTATTATACTGTACATTGTAAGGAAGCATTTATTTTTGCAAGCACAGTAGGAAGTCCATCTATAATTTAATCATTCATTATCTCTACCAGCCCAAGGCGGGGTGAGACTTTTTATTTATAAAGTGCTTTTTCAGTAGCAAGGAGACAATATGATACAAACAGTACTATGCAGACAATAGGCATCCCACACAAAGCAGATTAAAAGCAATTACAATTTAAAAGCAGTAGCACTAAGAGGAAACGCTTTTGAATACATGAGTTTTCAAATGTTGTGATGATTCTAGCTTAGTTTCCAAGCTACCGGTTGTTCCTTTTGAGTTCAGTTATGAGATTACAATCCCTAAAACCAAGCTCAGACTACAGGAGTTTTACAAATTATCATATTGGAATCAGGTTGCATTACAATGGACAAATGTTACAGATTGTATTCTCCCTATTTGCTCAAATACTCACTTAAAAGGGGAATACCACTCATTTTCAACTTTGAACTATGTCATTAATATACCTTAGATACCCTTAGTTGTGTGGAAATAATAAGAAAAAAAAGTCCCCCCCCCCTTCCATGTTGCCTAGAACTGGAGGATTGATTGTGGGGTCATGTGATCAGTGACATGACAGACATTGAGGTGAGATATTAACTGGCAGATTATAGTTTTTGTTGAGAAAGCCAGCCTCAAGGGCTTAATGTTTACTGTTGCCAGGCAACACCATCAGCTGCTGGCTATTGCAGGCCTGCAGGTAGTGACAGAACAGAACGATCCAGAATTTATCACACAATTTTCAGAACAGGTTTGAGATGATTGAAGAGGCCCAGAAGAGTCTTTATGCAGTTTACCAGATAGGATTTTTATTGTGAACATTGGTACCACTACCTACCAAGGCCCCCCGGAAACGATTTCTCCTCAGCTTATTGGTAGTGGCTTATCTGGGCTAAATTGTTGCGTTTCTCCTAGAGTCTGGAGCATGGCTCAAAACAATGCTTCATTGCCAGTCATCGGTAGAGCAACATCCAACCACAACATTGTGTAATAGCGCTGTAACACTGCCACAGACTCTCAGCCAGTCTGTCCAGCTGTCATATAAAAAAGGCTACATTACAGATTCATGAAAAGATATTAGTCTAAGAGCAAACCTTTTTTTATAAAGGTGGACCCCCAGAGAGAGAGAGACGTCAGCACTAAAAGTGGAGTCTGAGGCAGCGATAATTAGTGATGAGAGATTGGTGCCTGCGTTTATAGGCCATGCCGACTCACTTTGATGTGAAACTCCATTTTGGTGATGAGCAGTTTGAGGTAGATGCTGCACAGCTTTCCATAGCCTTCACTCAGGTGACCCTAAGGGGAGACATAGAAAAATAAATTAGAGAAGTGAAGTCAAGGGTGTGGCACCAAATTCTGGGCCATGGGTACAAGGATTCACTGCAGGCCCCCCATGAATGTTCTTCATAACCTATTTAGACTGGGAATGCATTACTACGCATTATTTTGTGCTTTAACTATTGAAAAATAGCAGATATACATGCTCACAGCGCGGCACCGAGTGCCACACTGCGAGCTTGTAGATCTGTTATTTTTGAAAAATCGTGAAAAAAAAAGTCTTTGAATATTTTTTTGAAAAACCTATGTTTCTATGTGAGTGGTGCTCAAACCTTTTCATGTGAAGGACCCCCAAAATCACATGTATTTGGCCACGGACCCACATCTCAAAATATTTCGTTCCAGGGACCCCCCAGAAGCAAAATTTGAATTACAAATGTTCGCTTAAAAGAAAAACATATTCAAAGATTTGCACACATTTTCAATACTTTTCAAAAATAGCAGATCTACAAGCTCGCATTGCGGCACTCGGTGCTGCGCTGTGAGCTTGTATATCTGTATTTTTCAATGGCTTAAGTATAAAATAATCAAGGCCCCTCCACCTTGTGCCCTAGTAACTCAGTCCCACTCCCCCCCCACACCTTGTGACGCCCCTGAGTGAAGTGAAAGTGTTGGACAGACGGAGGGAGGGTCGGGAGTAGGGACAAGATCAAAGGGAACTCTTGGGAGGCATGCAAATTTGCTCATCCGTGTTGCCCAACATTCAGGAAGCAAATAATTATTTCATGAGGAAATCTGTGGTGACACTTCAACTGAGAGTGGGATACACTGTGAATGTGAAAATGTTCAAAAAGTGTCCACTTTTTTACACTTCAGGGCTGACCGGCACATATCTCCTCTTCCTGCTGCATAGATTCAGCATTTACATTAAAATATTAGGCAGTTCAGTTTGGATCAGTCCACTTCAGTTCAGGACCATAATTATTATATAATCACCAAATCGCATATATAATGATGTATAATTAATTGATATAGTCGCAATTATTTCGCATTTCCATGTTTTCCAAAATAGCAGAAATAGCAGATCTACAATCTCACAAGGCGTCGTGATGGGACTTGTGAGCTTGTACATCGGCTATGCCCGCTATTTAAGACATTTCTTGAAAGTATACGATTATTAAATACACACACACACACACAGTAGGTTATCTGTGCAAGTTTTGTTTACAAAGCCTAAAAGGCAAACAGAAATGCAACTTGTATTCGCATGTTCCAATGTGCATTGCCCAAAAGGCAAAAATACAAGTAAATCGTTGATTGCAATTATTTTATTTGTATGACAATCATCAAGTGAGATGTCATGATCGTGACAGGCCTGAACACCCCTTGTCTGAAAGTTCAGTAGTCTTGCCATTTGGCTTCTCACTTTTTTTCTCAACTCTGTGTCAGAAGGGTTGATGACATCACAACAGGAAGGAGAGGCCACGACCCTAGTCAGATGGACCACACTTCCTGCATCCTCCGAAGCAGTGACTTCAGCAATTGAGTAATGCGATACCAGGAATAAGTTATTACTAAGCAGCATAGGCTCTCCACCCAAGTCAACCACAACTCAATGCATACACAAAGAAAGACTGTCCAATTTACTGACTTACTGGAACATGTCTGAACATGTTTGCACAATAACACACAGGAATTTCATCACAACAGTTTATATCCATAGCACAACATACTAAGAGACCCGCTCACTTAGTTCAAGACAGATGGTGATTTGGGCCTGTATTCATTATTGAGGAAGGTTTTCCCCACAATATTATTATATTATAGACAATATTTCACCACTGACACAGCTACAACTCCAACACAGGTACAACTCCAACAGAAGAGCCAGCATAATGATTATCATAATGTTTTTGTCTAGCCCCTCCTGCGTCTAGCTGGCAGACCATGCCATGTAATTACCCGTTTTAAAACATTGACTTCGATCGACTGACAACAAGAGACAGACGGTTTGTGATGCCACCTGTGTCAACTAGGACCATGGCATTATTGGTGCAACCTGTTCCTTGTCCAAGATGTATAGCTTGACTCCCACAAATGCCCTATTAATGCCATATTTTAAACGTCTAACTGATCTACAAGGTTACAATGCGTTGTGATGGGACACAAAATGAGTTTGTAGATCTGTTATTTTCAAAAATGTTGGACTTTTTTACACAACCTGGCCAAAATAGTGATGACACGTTGAAAGTGGTTACGCCTGTCTGGGGTTTATAAATGGGGAAATCCCGCTAGGCAAACGCTGATAAGGCAAACGCGGGCAAATGTACTGCCCGGGTCTCCTACCGTACTGTCCAACGAATACAGAGTAGCCTCCTTTTGTTATGGTGAAATGAATAAAGAATTTTTAGCAATACAATGGTTATATGTCACAGTTATTGTCCACGACATTGCAAGCGGCGCGAAGGCCAGCGGACCTTGGTCCTGCTCTTCGCGCCCGAGCGCCGCAGGCGCGAGTGCGGCGCTCCGCCGGCCGCGCGAGTTACGAAGCCGTGGTGAATGCAATCGTTATATTTATGCCCAGGCCGTAAGGCCTGGGCAAGCGCACGATAAACGCATGAATGGGATTAAACGCGATGCAGGTGAGCTCACATTTCACCATAACAAAAGGAGGTTTAGTAGCCTACATTTTGCCTTATATGTACTTTGCCTTAACAGGCTTTTGCATTACGGGACGCGCCCTTTATAAATATTTAACCAATGAAAAAAGGAGTTAAAGCTCTATTTTTAGAACAGAATTGCTATGATTGTTGTTCAGTAACAGGGGTCTCCCCATCACTCTCCTTATTCATCAGCTTCAATTGTATAGTGTTCTAGTTCAAAATGTTCCTGCATTTTTCCCTCTCTTTTTTTATCACTTCCAATGTCATTTATTTGCAGGTATTCTGTGTGAATTCTCTCTCCCGATGTTTAATGGATTTAATATTGGCGTCCAATGTGTTAAGAAATAGCAGATCTACACGTTCACAATGCATCGCACCATGACACATTGTGAACTTGTAGATCTGATATTTTTGAAAATGTTTGCATGGTCTTTACAGATTTTAACACCACAAAAACATATCTTATGGGGACCTTGAAAAGGTTTGAGAACCCCTGCTTTACAGTTCCATTTATATACTCTCCTATTGATTTTAGAGTATGTGTACATCATCACACCTTGCTATGAATGATGCTCCCTTAGAGGCCTCCCAGACGAAATGCGATATTGCATCAGATCAGATCTCGTGCCCGGGGGTTTATCGGTGTTCATTTCAAACGACAGTAATCCTCGGTCTTGAATTCGGGCCCGGTATATCCCGCTGTGCCAAGTGAAATATCTGAGACCATTACAAATGAGCCAGATATCCTGGATGACCACCCCTAGCGATCTCGGGCCAGAGTTGATTGGGGAAAAAGTTTTATTTTATTTTTTCTGGCAGTTGATTGAATAAAGAAACAAGGCTCCAGCCTCGGTTCTCAAACTATGTGTCCCGACCCAACGTGGGGTCGCGGAAGGTGCCATGGGCTCGCACATTGACGACCATACTACTGTGTATAACGTCTATTTGCCCTTCAACTATAAAATATATATTGTTTTTTATGAGACACGCATTGTAATTAGGCTATGCTCCCAAATCCATTTATTACCTTCTGTTTGCATATGCAATGAGTCCTGCAGTGCTGCCAATCTGTTGAAGGTGAAAATCATGGAGGTTTTTTAGCGAGGTGAAACGCCATCAAAAGCCACCTCGAAGATGCAGGTTGGAACTCACTTATATGGAGCTCAAATTAATCATTACATCATTGCGCGAAACTAGGCCAGATAAATAATTAGCGCATCAGTTCCAGGTGGTGGTCCGCTCTCAAAAGTGGCCAAGCTTCTTCTCATCATTGAGAATGCTTGCAGGTGTGCATGTTCAATATAGGAAATTGCCCATTACATCAAAGTGAGCCTTTCTCCGCACAAAAAAAGAAAGAGAGGTTTAAACTTGAACTCAGTCTGTGACTGTCCCACCTTAAGCGCCTTCAACCAACACTGTCAGAGTAGCACTTGTATAGGTCGATTTAGAACCCTTTTAATTTATTAATATATTAGGCTGAGTCGTGAACCTTTTTCATGTAATAGGCCTATCCATCTTCGCGTTCGTTGATAGCCAAAAAAGCAGATACAAGCTCACAATGCACTGTGCCATAGCTGCGTCTACAGAGAACAGATCTGTTATTTTGGGAACATAGCCTAACCATGCTGCGCATTTTGATGACCAAATAATCCTGTGTGCACTGTAATATTACGTGGGAATGATATACCTTTGTGGGAATGATATACCTTTTTGAACAATAGCCTAAATTGCGTGGTGTTAATGAGTTGTGGTCATACAACACCAAACAAAACAAGAAAAAAGACCGCACGTAGTAAAAAAGAAAAAAAAAATCCCAAGGAATGTATGTCTCTCTGACTTTGAGTATGATGACATTAGGCTATATGAATAATAATGTGGCATATAGCATCACTTTGAGTATGACTTTGAGTATGATGACATTAGGCTATATGAATAATAATGTGGCATATAGCATCAACCAGCATTTTAACGGCAACCAGCCAGACATTGGGCTTTGCAGGCATGGGCTTTGCCGACCAAAATAAATAAATAATGAATATATTGTTGTAACCAACAGCGTGAAGCGAACGACGCGTCCTCTCCCTTTCCACACATTCCCCAGCTTATGGAGATGGTAACCAAATGGACCCTATTAATCTTCTTGAGGGCGTAAAATGAAACCGCCGTAGGCCTATGGCTCCATTTGGTTTCATAATCATGCGTGTTGAAATATTAGCGCTACAAGCTCACGACATTTTGATCTTGTGTTGAATGTCTCACTTTATAGATAGGCCTATTATAATTATATATTCAGTTATTTTTTGGCAAGCGAGACATCTGGCTCTGCATGACTACTAGATATTAAGTTAACTATAAAAATAAGAACAGATATTGCATCTGTGATAAAGTGGAAAGGATCCCAGCGCGCGTCTCGCTCCTCTGGTAGGTGTAGCCTAAATTGTTTTACGCATAGTTAAGAAGGGCATAATAATGCAGTCGTCCAGTATGATTTCATTCACTATACATATTTTAAAAGATTACAGTCTCCATCACTGCCACTCTTCTGGAATGTTTGTACCCAAACTTTCGCAGTGTGCAATGTGATGCGCATCCAAGACACGGCTGAGAGTGTCGCATCTCCAATATCATTGATTTAATAAAATCCATTGCCTCATCCAAGCCTTCAACCAACTGTCCAAAAAAGGATGATGATAGCCCAATATATTATTATCTTTTATTGCGACCGTAAGGTCGCAGTTTAGTATGAAAACCTCCACCGGCCGTCCGTCCGTCCGTCCGTCCGTCCGTCCGTCACACACGTCACACCTTTGCCCTGCTCAATGTATACGTGTAACGCCTGATACTGAGGTGATGTGTCACTGTGACATCACAGATACTGAGGTGATGTGTCACTGTGACATCACAGGTGAGATCGCAGTGATGTCAGATACTCAGAGCAGGGATCTCCATATTTAGGCATAAACAGGTGACATCACAGTGATGTCAGATACTCAGAGCAGGTATCTCCATATATGGGCATAAAATGGATTCTGTTAGGGATCTCCATACTGTATATGGGCATAAAAGGGATTAGTGATGTCAGATACTCAGAGCAGGGATCTCCATATATGGGCATAAAAGGGATTAGTGAGTGATGTCAGATACTCAGAGCAGGGATCTCCATATATGGGCATAAAAGGGAGTCAGATGGAGATTCAACTTCAATGAGTAACAATGGCAAACTGTCAACTGCCCGTATGTCTTGATAATTGGTAAAACAAACTTTTGGCCTATTTGTGGCTTATCATCACATCCAACCTCTTCCCTGGTGAGAATTGCCCCTTTATATAGGGCTTGTTTGTGTATTGTATGACATCACGCCACATCATCAGCTGTGGACTCTGTGATGTCATCGTATCTCCATATATGGCCATCTCCGTATATGGTGATATAAGTCGTCCATGCCCAGGTATGGGCTGGTGAGGTCAGACTTTGTGTGATGGGTAGGTTATCTCCATATATGGAGATTCAACATTCCAGGTGTAACTATGGCTGCCCGTATGACGTGAGAGGTGGAGGCTGTGATATCTCCCGATTAGGGAGTCTTACTGGTAAATATAACAAATATATTATATATATATGGGGAAAGGCTTTCGTGAGGTGATAGAATAGGCCTACACTGCCTTGTCGCCAAATGACTGCGCAGAAGAAAAAAAGGGAAAAAAAAGAACGCTATAGGCTATAACGTTTTTGAACAAGTGATTACAACATTTTAGGGAGAGAGTAGGCTAAAGTAAAAAGTAAGTAGGCTAATAATAACTACCAGTAAGACTCCCTAATCGGGAGATAAGCGACCGTAGGTCACTTATCTCCACAAATAGAGCAAAAATGTGTTTTTCCAAAATCTTCCTGAGCATGTTGATGACATGAGTGTAGACATACTGTGTAGTGATTTTCGTGATTTTAGGGCAAAATCTGAATCGGCCTCATGGTGGCGCTAGAGGGCCATGTGAGAAATGAGGGGTGGGGTCTCCGCGCCGCCAAGGCGGACGAATAGGTACCGGCCCCGGCTCTCCCGGTCGCTCCTAGCCCGAGTTACGGCATTTTCTGTGAGCTGCAGTGGCAGGGGGTCCTCCACTGGGGGCGCCACCACTTTTGCATCCGTTCTGGAGCACCAGGAGTGGGTGGTCCCCGGGAATGCCCCGTGAGCAGCCCCGTTGGGGTGGTCATTTGGTAATTTTTGCACATGTGCTCATTTTTTACACTTGGGGGTCCCCGAGGGAGCTGGGGGTCCCTGGAGCTCCGGGGGTCCTTGGAGGTTGTAGTTTGGCAGGTAAGGAGTGTGTGTGCAAAATCTGGCATGGATCGGGGCAACGGTTGCGGAGATATGAGCAGGGCAAAAGTGTGACGTGTGACGTGTGTGACGGACGGACGGACGGACGGACAGACGGACACCTCGAGCAGCTTTCTGTAGTAAGTGCGACCTACGGTCGCAATAAAAGTGTAGGCTGTTCTATTGTGAGGTGACAGAATAGCCTACACTCCGCGCAGCCTAAAAAAAGGGAGGAGCTGGCTTCATATAATCTCAAGCAATCCCGTGAGCTCATTCAGACGACAATAATTGTAAAGGATTCCTACCCGATGACCCGAGAATATCAAGCTTTTTTGATATTATCGGGAGCGCTCCCGACGAGTCCCGAGGTCATAAAAAGCCAATTAACATAATCCGATCGTGTCGGGGTACTGTTCAAGCCCAAGAACGATTCCGGGGCCGACCAAACTGTTTTCCCGGGGGGTCATCCCGAAATCTGATCGGGGAGCCTCGGCTCCGGGATCGGCTCAATGTGTACGGGCCTTTACTTACCCACATCCTACTCATGTCCGTCAAGTCAGCCTTGTTCCTCATCGAATCCTTTATCACCTGGGGAGAGAGCAGGAAAAGCTAATGATTTTTTGTTATTGATAAAATAATGTAATAGAAGTCTAATAGCATGTAGAAAAGGTACTGGCAGAAATGTGTTTGAAAACATTATTTGAGTTTCTGTGGGTGTATATGGGTGGCCACCTGACTTATCAAAGCCAGCCTAATACAGGAGGTATAACACTGACTGTATTAGAAATACTGTCACCAAATAACCTGTATGGAGATGATTTGGTTATTGTCGCTCCATATAGTGCTGGTCCTGGAGGCAAGTAAAGTAAAAACCTCTCCCCCAAATTCTTCCCATTGGCGTGTCATAACACTGGCAGATTTTAGCCTAAAACAATTTCATATTACTCCTACAGATTTTGTCCAAAGATCACACAAATTGCTACACATTATCTCTGAAGTCATGAGATCCAAGGCGGATCTATCAGATTGTTCATCATTCCAATATCAGTCTGGCAATGACAGGCTAGGCCATTTGCACAAAATGCCACACATGAATGCAGCACCAGATTGCCAGGAAACGTTGAACACACATTCGCACTAAGGAATAACTTCAATCCACACAGTGGCACTCTCTGAGGTTGTGATCAAGATATACGAGTCATATTTTTATGATACCATTCCAATTGGCTAAGACTGCCTTCCTTTTTGTCGGATTCATGAGCGCCGACACCTAATAATTTACAAATTAAGCAGTGCGTGTGTGTGTCGATTGTTGTGCTATTAGTCTGTACATACGTTTGGATGTCCGTCTCGTAGTAACTTGTGGAAGACATGGCAGAACTTCCAGCAGAGTACTGCGTTGCTGGACAGGGGCAGCCGGTTGACCGCTGCCCAGAAGGTATGGGCCCCTTTCTCATGGTGGGTACCCAGGATACAGGGTGACAGCAAGAGTCAAGGAGAACACAACATGCTTCTGTGGATCACACAGTCCTGTCTTCTTGTACAACAAAGCTGTACAACACTTTAAAATGTTGGAAAAGACCCAGCAGACAATTGGGGTAAAAATCTATTTTCACCTCTCTCTCATACTAGCACTGTGTTTGTTTCACAGATGACAAAATTAGCTTGGCTGTGGCCAAACTGGCCATGCACAGACTCGAGGATCACATTATGTTTATTGTTTGGATCTTGCACCAGCATAACCCTCCAGTCACTGAGAAATGCTTAAGAACTTCCACAAACGCACAAGAATCAGGGAACCCATTGCTCATCTACTTGCCAGGTCAAAACAAACTCTGCTCAACTCTACTGCACAAGCACATGCATACCAACAGACATGCACACACAATCACAAACAGGCAGAGAGAGACATAAACACAATTTCTATTGCACATACAGTTATAATATACACACAAACCACGTAAGGATATTCCTGGCATGCTTCTCTTTGACAGCAACCTCCTGCGTGTTGATGGCCTTGTTGATGCTGACAGCCTATAATTTTGGAGGGAAAGAAATCATATCATTACACATTATCTATTTCATATTTAAACAACATCATATCAGGATTCAAGAGGGTTTTATTTGTCACTTACTCTTAGAGGTACAGGCAGCAAAATATTAGTGGCATGTTCCGCGAGACCGTGCTAATAATAATAAAAATAGAAGAAGAAGATACTAGAATAGAGGGTATGCCGTGTGACATCGTCATCATACCCGGAAGTTAAGCGGGAACACCTACTGAGTGGCAAAAAAAAAAAAAAGACTTTCTGGCCTTGACAGCCCATACATCCAAACAGAAAAGTCCTATCTGAAGGAAGTACTCAAGGAATTACACACCTGGGTGGCAGTGTTGTGAAGGAGAATTTACCCATATTTGTCTTATGGGTTTGTGTTACCAGATCGTTGTGTGCGCTCCCTCTGGTGTTGTGGCTCTGGGTGTCGCTAACCTTTTGGAGATATTTGGTCAGATATGCTGGCACTGAGGGGATTGAGGGCAGATTTGCATTGACTATTTTGAAAGTCAATCCCATTTTTAGTTTTACCCTGTCTTCCACGTTGAGCCATCTTAGGCTAGCAAAATGTGTGGGAGAAACGTGGGTCATGGGCCCCATGTCGAGAAGTAGTTGAATCAGTTTGTTTTGGAAGGTTTGGAGCTTATGTCTTTAGTGGCTTTTTGGTGTTGGGAGTATCAGGAGATGCAAGAAGCATAATCAAAGTGGGACTGAATGAGGGCCCCAGCAAGAGTCCTGAGGGCACTTTTGTTGAAAAAAAGTGGAAATTCTTCCCAGGAATCTTGTTCTTTAGTTTACTTTTTTGATCACCATTGTTTAACAACGTTAAACTCACATTGTCACTCACTTTGCCACTCGATTTGCCATTCACTTTATGCATGTGCATACCCTCTATAATGATAATTCTGGATGCAATAAACATTTAAAAAGAGAAGAAGGTAACCCTAACCCAGAAACCACATGAAAAAATATACAATTAAAGCAGCAATAGGAAAGGTATATGGGGGGGGGGCAGTTCATATCTGGATCATAGAATGTGTATACACACACATACTGTATACAATACATCATTTCACTTGGAGTTAAATTACAGATTTTTTCTTCCATGACATAGGTACAGTACATGAATTTGTTGGCCTGGCAAAACAGGCAGCAGCTTAGAGACCTGGGATAATCCCTTGTTTGGATGTGCAGTGTTCTACACATACAGCAACAGAGAGGCTGAACAAAACAACAGAGCCTAAACACACATCTGTCAGCCAATGCCACCAGCTAAAGACTTTGGGCCCGATTTCATCAATGTCCTTATCCCTAAACTTCATTGCCTTTTTTAACTATCTTGAAAAACATTTTTAAGTAGTTCAAATAGCTGATCCACAAGCTCACAACGTGTCGATGTGGATCAGCTGTTTGAAGTATTTTAAAATGGTTTTCAAAATAGTAAAACAAGGCCAAGAAGTTTAGGGATAAGGCATGGATGAAAATATAGGTCATAATGTCAAAGTGAGGAAAGAACAAAATCAACACATAGGCCTAATAGTAGAAAAACTTTAAATTACTAGACCAACGACAGTATAGAACAACCAGCATTAAGGAGTGCCAGGAGTAAAATGCCCATAGTCATAAATCTGCGATCATAATACCGGTAGTCTATATAGAGTTAGGGTTATGGCCATGCCTAACATACAGTACAGCTCTGCCTGACATCACAGCACTGACGTGTCAAATATGGACATGCCCAACGACGTCAGAGCAAAACGGCATTGTCTGGCAACGGTTTCTGTTTTGTGACGTCAGTCCTGAGATCAATCAGAGAGAGAGATGGTTGAGAGGGATGATGAATACCCAGCCGAGGGAGAGCCTATTTCACCCAATACAATATCTCTCGGCTAATGCTGAGTGGTAAATAAACGGTAAATGGTGCATTTATATCGTGCCTTTATCCAAGGAAGGTGCATTACAATGATTGTGCATTACATTCACACACACATTCATACACCGATGGCGGATGAAACCATGCAAGGCACCGACCTGCCCATCGGGAGCAATTAGGGGTTAGCGTCTTGCTCAAGGACCGGATCGAACTTGTCTGACGTCAAAGTACTGAGTATGTGTGCCAAATTATGGACATGCTAGACAGTAGTGCAAATTGACATTGTCGTTTTCTGTGGTGTGTGATGTCAGACCAGAGCTCAATCAGCAGAAAGAGAGGGAGTTTGGGATAGGGGGAAACAGATGCTGGTAGATGGAGAGAAGGCAAGGAAGAGTGAGAGAAAGAGACCGTTTCGCTCCACACAATAAAACCATTTGTAGTATAGACAAATATCACTATATCTGGGTTTTATCAGATACCTCCTCAAGTGATTTTTGGTAGGTTTTCAGAAACATAGATGATGATGACCTAAACTAACAAATAGAGGCATTCATTCATTGTTCATGCCACTCAGCTACAACAGTACATTCAGAGTTCAGACAAGTATCCACTGTACTGTAATGCAGCATTTACGACTAGGAAAAGATAACGTTGAAGCTGTATCATCATATTAACCAACCGAAATTGAGACTAGAACATTTCTATTCTCATAATACAAGATTGATACTCTATAGCCATGCATTCATATTGCTATGCTCTAAATCCAAATAGTATATTGTTTGACAGAGCAGTGTGTTGTTTGACAGAGCAGCAGAGGCCAAGAAAATGCAACTGAAATTCATCAAATACACTCAGACTGACAGTTATTTCCAACTGGTTAAATTTTCATTGCTGGAAAGACCAAGAGCTATATTTTCGTCCATGCCTTACCCCTTATCCTTAAACTTCTCTGCCTTTTTTTTACTATTTTGAAAAACATTTTAGATCTTAGCTTGTAGATCAGCCATATGAAATATTTAAAAATGTTTATCAAAATAGTAAAAAATGGCAAAAGAGTTTAGGGATAAGGGGTAAGACAAAATTCTCACAGAATTGACAGGATGTGAGATAAGAATAATAGACATAAATGCATAGTGACTCAGGAACAATTCCGGGTATGTGGATGACCATGACTTCGAGATACTGTATGAAATCTACAGTAAAGATGTGGGCATGGCTTAAATCCCATCCTTTCCACGGTTCCGCCTCCTGTTCAAAATCACTGTCTCTTCCCAGACAAGGTACTGAGGAATATCCTTGTGCCATTAACAAAAAAACAACAGGAACATTGAAACATGCTTTTTTTGGGGTCAATTTGGTTAGGTCTAAAACAACAGTAACTGTAAGCATAAGTATGCAGGTTGGGGTCAGGAGAGGACAGTAGGCTAGTTTCATAATCTCACTTCCCCCAGATGTCCTGAGTCTTCACTTCCTCACCACATGTGTGTGTGCTGCCAGGACTGGAAGTCCACTGTAAATCATCCATGGTCCACTCCACTCGAGTGTTGGGGGGGGTGAACAGTGAGCGAAGAAAGGAAAGTAGCGTGAGAGGGGGGGGGGGGGGGGGGGGGCTGACTTAACTTACGTTTTTTTTGGCTAATGCTCACGTGCAGTTGGTTAGGATTTCGAGCAGAAAAAACAAGGAGCTGGTTTAAAAGGTTTTTTTTTTTGACGTGGCATTTCGTTTTTTATTGGAAAATGAAGAGAACAGAAAAAAAACACTGTTGTTTTGAGGAAGAACCCATCACCTTTGAACCAAGCAAACTAGAAAGATATTGTCATAGTACTGAACTAGTGCATTCTTAATATCTGAATCTGAAAAAACAATCAAGACAACATACTGTACAAGAGCAGAAATCCTCTAGAAATCAAAGGGTGTCATTAATAAAAAACAATCCAGCAAAACACACATGCATTAACTGCTTCTGTCTTGGCTAGAGCAGCACAGTAAAGACAATGCAAGCTGTTCCCTCTCTTTCTCATTTCAAAGGCACGTTGGAGAAAGGTGACAAGCACAGTCTTTGTGCAGAAGGGATTGACTTGCAGAGTGAGTGTCTAATTAAGTCACAGCTGTGGCTCCAGTAAAGGAGACACAGGACGAGGAAAAGGAGGAAGAGCAGGAGGCATAGCGAGCCACCGGTGCCTCACCAAACTGACATGGCTTTAAATACCAATCCAGCCATGGCTCTGTACTCTGTAACTCTACAACATAACATCCTTTTAAGACGGTTGACTGACCGTGTTTGACCACTGTCATTAAATATGTATATGTAAAGAAGGACTTAATATGGATGATATATATAGTACACCTGGCTATAGCTCAAGACAAAACTATAGCGCTGTGTGTACACCTATAGCTCAAGATAAAACTATAGCGCTGTGTGTGTGTGTGTGTGTGTGTGTGTGTGTGTGTGTGTGTGTGTGTGTGTGCGTGCGTGCGTGTTTTTGAGCGGTGGTCACACCACTCCTAAGACCACGGCTACACAAATATGGATCTTTTCCGGATCGCACATTTTGTTGTGCGATTGGGGCTCGCAGCCACACAAATCTGGCGATTTGGATCTTTTTGTAACCAGATAAACAATTGAAGATGTTGGTCATGGGAGTTAGATATTTTTGTTGACTCACGTGGACCTGGATATTGTGCGATCCGTGGCCCAAGTGTGAGTGTGTGTGCATACACGCGCACACACACACGCCCGCACACGAGCACACACACATCACCCTGAAATTAATTGCTACACACACGCACGCACCACCGCTTACTTCAAACTTGGTTTGATTTTTAACAGTCACCCGATAACAGCTGATCAGAAGGCGTGTGGTTTCCAGTGTTACATGACTTTTCCAGAAGATGGCATTCCCGTTCTTCTTGTTCCGAGTCACTTTCTCATAGGTTAATTTGATTGGCTCAGCATCAGATTTGAATTTGAAACACATGAGACCTTCATGTGTTTCCGGTCCAGATCTGCCGCTGAGCCGATCCAATGACGCTACCCGGAAGAGGAACCAGGAATGCAACCTTCTGGAAAAGGGAACTACAGTCATGCGCACAGCCTAGTCAAAACATTTTTAATGGGCTCTGCCCTGAAAGCAGTCAATGTGCTTTCGTTTAGAAAATTGGGACACTTTGTAGATTTTCTTGTGGTTTGCTGAGCAGCCCCACCAAACTAAGGAAAGATAGACATAATCAAGTATTCAAATATTATGGGACAGAAGTCACACATGCACGCATGTAGCATGCTCTATAGTCAGTGAATTAGGCTGCAGACTCTCAGCAAACAGTCTATAGAAACCGTCCACTCACCGATGATGAAGGCCAGAGTATCCGAAACATGACTGTTTGTCCGAGACCGAGACTGCTGCTGCAGTAAATAAAAAAAGGAATCTAAGAAAATGAACCTTGTGAGTGCGGTTTCTATAGAAGATATAACTAGTAAGACGCCTCAGGGCGCCCATCTGGCCAGTGATGTATATCGGACCAGTTACCCATATATGGAGACCCCTGGTACCCATATATGGAGATCCATGTACTGTATACGGTA
This sequence comes from Nannobrachium achirus, assembly GCF_963921795.1. Taxonomy (NCBI): domain Eukaryota; kingdom Metazoa; phylum Chordata; class Actinopteri; order Myctophiformes; family Myctophidae; genus Nannobrachium; species Nannobrachium achirus. Next base: position 21,346,629 of record NC_137817.1, read on the forward strand.
CATCCCTTTTATACCCATACATGGAGATCCCTGTCTGAACCAGGCACACAGATATGGGCTGTCTTCCTCCATACATGTGCATTCCAATATGAAGTCCTGTTAGATATGGGCTTAATGTTGATGACATCAGGGATCTCCATATATGGGCATAAAGGGATTCTGTTAGAGTGGTTCCCATGACATCACAACATACAATCCCTTTTATGCCCATACATGGAGATCCCTATCTGAACCAGCCACACAGATATGGGCCATGTCTTGGCCATCTGGCCAGTGATGTATATCGATGACATCAGGGATCTTCATATATGGGCATAAAGGCGATTCTGGGGAATACCCATATATGGACTTTTACACAGGTGATGTCACCTGTGATATCACCTATGATGTCACAGTGATGTGTCAGGGTAACCACTGTGTCAGGCGTGACCTTCAGAGATACACGGATATGTGGACAAGATGTGCCGGTTTTCATAGTAAACTTGCGACCTATGGTCGCAATGTAGTGTCTTCTGTAAAAAGGTCCTCTGTATTAATGCTTTTAATTTTGTTAGAAATAGGCCTAACAGAAATTAATTCAAAATGTTCACTACACCAGGACTTTTCTTAAATTGATAAAACATTTGAGTGTGTTTTACATTTTTCTCCACTTAATATTAAACAAGAATCAAGGGGCGATTGAGAGACTCCCAATGCAAGTAGTTCCCACATGAGGATGACCCAATTAGTCCACAGTGAGACTTTGTACTTTGTGGTGAGGTTGAATGAGAGTGCCAGCTGCCCAGGCCTGTTGGCATTGATTGGCTAGGGTGGCTCACTGGCATCAATGTCCCATTAGTTCGTCACAGTACCGCTTTGAGAAATTAAGTCAAAGGTGAGAAGAAAGTGACTACATGGGCAGACGAGAGTAGCCCTAGAGGTAATCCCAGGCAGGTTGGCTTAATCTGGACAGATGTCCATGTCATTATGGGCATAGTCAGAGGCTACCTCAACACCTTCCATCGTTCTTCCTTCACTTACCCTTTCCTTTTCTTTACAATAATTTCCAATACAGGGCTCATCATGGATAGCCAGGGCTCAATTCACGTGACTAATTTTTTGCTATTTGAAGTTATTTTTAGATCTGAAACAGGTCTGAAACAACACCGTCCCCCTCCCTCCCCAACAGTTGGCCCTGACAAAACCAATTGGCTCTTCTGTAGAGAGCAAGACATTGATATGCTGACCATAGCCTGGTTGTGTCCACCACAAGACTAGGGCAGAGCACTGGGCCTTAGAGAATAGAGAGAAGGCGTCTTCTGACTGTTAAAGGGGCACATTGTGTGGGGGGAAAACAAAACAAATGTATTTTGCATCATCTTAAGGCATAATACATCTATAAATATGAATGTGTATTCTATCTCTCACACAGCCTGCTGAAATGAGAACAAAATGTAATTAGCAGAGCCTAATAGTTTTCGAATTACTTAGGGTGGTTTATATAATTTAGCAGAGCCATGAGGAGATGGATGTAATCAGAGTTTGAGTTATACTCCGAGAGCTATGGGGTCCCTCTGGCGGCGCCGAAGGCGCCGCCGAAAAATAGGGCCCCCATAGTTATGGGGGTGGCCCCCATAGTTATGGGGGCCCTATTTTTCGGGTATAAAGTCGGCTAAAACGAGTATTTTCCTATATTAAATCATATTAAATCAGGTATTTTTCGGTATATAGTCTGGATTTCTTGGTACCAACAGTCAGACAACAAGTGCCAGTTTCATAAAATCATTCAGTTCCCAGAGCTTTTCAGTTAATCTACTTAGTTACTTTACACCACTGTCTACAACAGCAAGCAAACATTTTAGCCCGTGAACCTGTCTACAACAGCAAGTATGATGGTTCCCAAACTTTTTAGCCCGTGAACCAAGAGACATTACTACCTTGTACCAAACAAGTAGTGAAAATAGCAGATGTACAAGCTCACAACGAGTTGCTTCGCACTGTGTTCAGTGCGTTGTGACCCATACAACGTGTCTGCCACATCGGCCCAGACCCCAGTGTTAGGAAACAGCTAGCCTCGGAAACCCAGGCTTCATTGGCGATGGTTCTGGTACACCATAGCCATTAGCCACTAGCTAGCCCAAACGTTAGCCTAGCCAGGCAGCACAGCAGCATAACATAGCATTCATTCATCATTACAAGTCTATAGCCACGAGCCCACGACTCACCAGTGAGGACGCCAGGGCTAGCAGAGGGCGATGTTTAATCCCTTCATAGCCTAGGTTGTGTTGTCTTGGTGTTCTGTATATTCCTTTATGGCCGTATTGTTATAATCCACCGAGTCCATGACGCATCAGTTACGCACGGAGAGACAGACGTTCAGACAAGTTAAAAGGGAAGTCCTTTGAAAGCCATTTCCTCTCTGAACAGTGCCCAGAAGCACATTTCAAAACAAGAGCCTTTCTTTTTTTTTTTTGTCTATACAATCGATCATTCAACACATGTTTATTTTGAAATTGTACTGGAAATAGAAGTAGCCAATAGCTCCTACTTCACGCCACTGATGTCAGAGCCTCTACTTGCCGATCGGCAATATTTTCCCCCCAACCCCCCTTTAGGGGGTGCGGTGGGACGTGGGGGAGGGGGTGCGGCCGCACCCCCAGCACCCCTACTTCCCTCGGGTATGGTCTTGCTAAGACAGCGTTGTTTTGTTTGGTTGTTTTGTTGCTCTCCGGCGTGTCCGCCTTCCTTTGCCGTCCGGGCCGTGGCTAGAAGTGCAAAGACTCGATGCAGTGGTTCCTAGCTTAGCCTATGCCCAGGCCATGGCGAGACCACGCAGCTGGGTAGGTCTGCATCCAGAAAGGTAGGAACCATTGCAGCGAGTGTGTTATAACCCGGACGGTAAAGGAAGACTCACACCCCACATTAAATGCGCCTGATTTATAATAATAAAATTAATAGTAGGATTAAACGGTGTGATGTCATTGTTCAGTCTTACTGTCTAACATGTTTATTTAGTATATCTAGTTAACATAAATAATATAAATTCTTCCAATGGAACATAAAAAAAAAAAAAAAAACGAAAAAAAAAAAAAAAAAAAAAAAAAACACACTTAGAAAAAAAGAGACCCCAAAGGGGGTTGTTGACTATGGGGTCCCAGACTTTAACTATGGGAGCTAAGACCCCACTGGCTCCCACATAACTCGAACTCTGGATGTAATGACAGTCCAGACATCCCAGTTCAGAAGGCCCTAATGAAGGCTACGGCCAAAACATTGGTCAGATAATTTGCATTGCATCCAGAGCTTGAGTGTGTGGTTTGTACTTTAGGATTGTAATAACAATCCACCAGTATCCTTCGGTTTCAGCCCAAGCAGATTTGAACTAGGCGAGGGCTAATATGAGACAATCTGTTTATGTACCTAAATACTAATAGTCGGGGGCCTAAGGGAGATGACATGGTAATCTCGCGCTAATTAGTCTAAAAGCGCGAAGTTTTGCACAGATGTAGCCCAGGGTATGCTCTAATGATTTAGCTAGGGCGCCCGAGTCGGCGACCTTCGGGGTCGCCACAGCGGCCAAATCAAGTTGGGCTCCCATCGACTTTCTATACAGGAGGAAAATACCCAGAAAAACACTTTTTTCTGGGTATTTAAGTTTGATTTGAGGGGTCTAACTAGGGGTTTGTAATGATGCTGAATCCATTGCAAGCATTTGTTTTGCAAAAAAAACATTCCTTGGGCTACAAATGGCCCAAGAAAACGATGATTTAGTGATGAAAAGTGATGAGTCATCACTTTTCAGAGTTTTTGGGGTGTTTTCTGGAGCTGTGGCGACCCCGAAAGTCTCCGACTCGGGCGCCCTAGCTAAATCATTAGACTCTAATGATTTAGCTAGGGCGCCCGAGTCGGAGACTTTCCGACTCTTTTCAGATGTAGCCCAAGGCATGCTCTAATGATTAGAGCATGCCTTGGGCTACATCTGTGCAAAATTTGGCGCTTTTAGACTGATTAGCATGAGAAAAAAAAAACCCTAAGGCCTCCGACTAACATGAATGCTCACCCATACATGCATCGTTTTCTGATGCCATTTCTAGCCCAAGGAATGTTTTTTGTGCAAAACAAATGCTTGCAATGGATTCAGCATGATGACAAACCCCTAGTTAGACCCCTCAGATCCTACTTAAATACCCAGAAAAAAAAAAAATTCTGGGTATGTTCCTCCTGTATAGAAAGTCAATGGGAGCCCAACTTGATTTGGCCGCTGTGGCGACCCCGAAGGTCGCCGACTCGGGCGCCCTAGCTAAATCATTAGAGCATGCCCTGAGCTACATCTGTGCAAAATTTTGCGCTTTTAGACTGATTAGCGTGAGATATCCTTAAGTCCCCCGACTATAAGTTCTATTCAATTACATGAAAAAGCTATGCAAAAAACAAGGATAGCTTAAACCTAGAAGTGGTTGGATCATGGATGGATGGACAATGCCCCTCATTTATCAAACTAACTAGCCAACGCAATGCAATTTTCAGCATTTATCAATCTGTTATCAATTTGATGTGAGCGTAGCCAATGATCAAATCTAACATCAAGTCTCAGCTCATGTAGGCAAATGTTTTTCATCATAGACTTGTGGTGCAGCATAGTCAGAGAATCTGACAGGCATCGAATGATATGTAGCAGCCACTTACTTGAAACTAAGTAGACTAATATCTATTTGTATGTATGTATCATATGTATCGTATGTACAGTATGTACTATACCCCAAGTAATTTTTTTTGTTGCAATTAACAGGTTTAACAGATGAATTAAAGCAATTAAAAACAATCTCACATATTGACAATGATATGTGTTAGATGCAAATCAGTCACCTTAAACAGGCTCTGACAATAGCTGAGATCTTGACAATGATAGATCTAGATGCAGGCTTCCAGAAATAATGAGAATATGTTCCAACTGTATTTTTTAAATATTACTGCATCAGATTGGTTAATATTCAATTTCTAAATGATGAGGTTAAAATCCTCATATCAATACCTAATTAAAAAGTAAATAAGATTCAAAACAATGAATGTTCCTGGAGGGCCAATTACTTTTTGGAAATGAACCAGGGGTAGCCTGTGTTTTATGAATACATGCAATCTTTGTGAGGATCGACATTGACTTTTGACTGGCTTAAAACTTGCTCTAACAAAAACACAAAACATTTACAATAGAAATACCGGTACTGCACCGCCCAACACCAGTAGTTTATAAAAGTAGGTGTTATGTAATTGAATTTCATAATTTCATAATGTAAACACAAACAGGTTTGGGTCCCAGGGAAACACCAACTTTCTTTTTTGGGTCTTGAGCTAAAAATGTTTGGGAAGCCCTGGAGTGGACCCCATAGCCTAACGCATGACAGTTCACTCCCTTTTGTGATATCTTCTTTGTACCGTCACAAAAGTTCTCAAAATGTTAGATGCCAAGAGATTCCATGCATTTCCACCACCACCCATATCAAAGCATTATCTTGCTTGCCTGGTTAATAAACCAGACTCTATCACACACTTAGTTGGGTGGTGTTGTGCGGTCTGGTTTATTAACCAGGCTATTATCTTGCCTCATCTCTCAATACATTTTTCAGATTAGTACTTTTGTGGTGTGACTCTGTGAATAGTGGGAAGCCACTATACAGGAAAGAATATAGACCTATCTCTGCTGTTACCATAAATCAAATGGTTCAGCTGCCCACAGTGGATGTGTGTGGCTGTGCTTCTGCCAAGACTTGCCCACCTAGGGGAATGGGTAAACAGACAGGGGATGAAGGGAGGAATGAAAACAGGAAACGTGCATGACTGCCTCTGAACGCACTGGCACAGTAAGGTGTTGGGTCACTGGGGCTGGGGGCTGGAGGTGGAGGAGGTGCAGCCTTTCAGTCAGACTTCCTGTCTTGGCACACCCTGTTCTGCCCACTTCCTGTCTGCTGAAAAATGCCCAGCTCCACCCCTCTTCACTGAGAGACCTGCCTAGCCAAGTCAAACACAGGCACTAGTCAGTCATTCAGACACTGTCCAGTTAATGTCCCTCTGTCGTGTGCCTGCAAGTGCGCACACACACACACACACGCACGCACGGGTCGCACGCACACTTCCTCTGTCAGCCTCTTCCAGGTGCCTTTTAAAGGTCAACTGAAACACTACAATGTATGATGCAGGGAGAGATCAAGATAGACACTTAGAGGAAAAGAAGGAGACCGATTGAGTTCAATTAATATTGCTTCTTTGTTTACTTTGATGGGTGCCTAAGATATGTTTCGAAATGACAGATAACCACTTCCTTGTTAAATGCAAGTCCCCTCACGTTACAACATAGAAGACTAAAAACAGATACACGTCTGTGAAACCAACACACAGCGGCCACCACCTATTATTAAGGCCGGATTTTTCTTCTTTTTTTCCACGATTAACTCCACCCTGTTCTAAAAGGTCAATACCTAAAAAGAGCCTACTGTGTTGCTTGTTTAAAGGACCGTTTTGCAATTTGCCTCTGCCATGGACATCCGTTCTAAAAGAACACTCACTCTGCACCTCTCAGAGCCTGACCGACTCTAAAGCCTGAGTTATACTTAGCTGTGCAAGGGTGTCACGCACCAAAAATAGCCGATCTACAAGCTCCTGTGAGCCGTTTTTGGTGTGCAATACTGGCACACATGTGACACAACAAAGTATAAATCAGACTTAAGAGGAGGAAGAGAGGATAGAAGACAAGTTGACAACCCCATGTTTCTGCCTGCTCACTTTTTCTGTGTGTGTACTCAAGTGTCTCACATTTATCCAGGGAAAGACAAAACAAACAAGACTGCATCTAAACCATTAGGGCCACACTTGAGGCCACTGAGATAGCCATAACATAGGCTGTGCCATTTGGTGGCTGTTTTTAAACAGTCATCTTACCGCACTGAATGCCCTCAGCATCAGCAGGGATTGACCCCAGCAATATTGGTACCACGATCTAGACACTTAAACATGCAAACTAGCAAACATTGACCTACAATCTCTTAATACTCTGTCTTAATGTTTTATGTAAAGCATTTTGCCTTGTTTTTGAAATGTACAATACTGTAGACTTGCCTACAGCATGCAAATACTATTTATATTATCAAAATGAATAGTGTGCAGAAAATGGAACCAACATGTTGTCCTCTGATGCCACAATGACGCACTGGGAGTGGTAAAAGTGAAAAACATGATGAATAATTATTATTAGATTATATATCAATTAAACAGATAAAAGCTCCAGCAGTGAGATAATTTCCAGCTGAACACATTGCGCCTCTTTATTACCCCATCAATAACACTGTAACCCGTGATGCAGATATGCCCTGTGGGATGACGCTGTCCCCTGAAGAGACCATTAAGAGCCTGAAAACAAGGAGCTTCCTGCTCTTCAGTAGGTGACCTCAGAGCAGTGGGCTTCTGTTCCTGGGGGCAGGGGTGGAGGGCGGCAGGTGGTACTACTGAACCACACAAACTCACTGTATCAGGGGTAGTCAGTAGTGTACGTATGTGTGTGTGGGGGTGTAGAGGGCGTTTATAACCATGTGTGTGTGTATGTCGTGTGTGTAAGAACTAGCATAATAAAACGTTTGGCCTAAGCCCCCACGGCTGGTTTATGAGCCTCTCCTAACAAGACAGCTTTCTGTAGTCTCCTGTTGAAGGAGCCTCCCCACTGAAGCTCACTTTGCTTTGTATAACCAGTGGAGCTTCCTGGAGAACTGGTGATGTCATAGAGACACATTATAAAAGGAACATCTGTGCAGCTGAATGAGGCTCCCTGGCTCACTTGCTCTTTAGTCTCCATTTAAAGCTAGCATGATCACTTCACAGCACTGTGTGGAGCAAGGTGATAGGTAGAGTTTTTTCCTCCCAAAGAGTACAAAGACAGAGTCTGCAGTGATTCAGAACCAATTATGGCATCTAAAAACATAATAATGTACGGTAGGATCAAGGTGAATGCTGCTGCAGCAAAATGTGTCCGACTGTCCGTATAGTTTTCCCGAGCACACCTGGATGTTGGAACTTGGACTGAAATTGCTGCTTAATTTCTTCAAGGAATCTTTTAGTATGCAATTCTGTCTCTGAGACTTTCCTTTCCCTTTTTAAGAGACTATCTGGTGTTGACTAACTTGCCTGGATTGTGTTTATTCATACCACTATATACTACACAGAACATGGCAGATAACCATAGCATATCGGCGGAGAAGCAACAGACAGGCAAACAAGCAGCTACTTTTGGCAGCTTGATTTCTGTTAGATCCACAACTGGTAAACAGTTACAAATAACAAGAGGAGTAGAGGACTGGACATTCTTTGTTCCAAATAAACTAAAACATTGAATATAGCTGAGTTTTCTCATTACAAGAAACTTCATCACAAGACTCAAGCCTACAACAGCCAGTTAACTGCAACCAAAATGTTTTTCAAAATCAACTCGAGATGTGATTTTCCTATGAAAATGAACCTTGCATCTTGAGCGATGACTTCTCCCACTGGTTTGGGGTTATTTTGTTTTGTTAAGTATATTCCCCAAAAAAATAATCTCTGAACCCCCCTGAGCAAAGAATCGCTAAAGCCCGATGTTGGCAGTGAAGGTTTTGTTGCTTTGGGCCATATGCACCTGCAGTGGTTGACTGAAATATACGTATTCTTCTAGTTAACCCAACATTACTGTAAACTCAAGGACAAACATTTTGTATAGATTTTTTATATAGTGTGTGTGTGTGTGTGTGTGTGTGTGTGTGTGTGTGTGTGTGTGTGTGTGTGTGTGTGTG
>NC_137817.1:21357917-21395417 GCF_963921795.1 Nannobrachium achirus
GTACTACCTGTAAATTGTAACCTTAACTGCTGCCTCTGGGTGACTGATTTTCCCTCGTGGGACAATAAAGATATCTATCATGTGTAGATTACCAACCATAGATGAAAACATTAAACCAAACACTGCTATACAAAAGAACAAAGCACTCACTATAAATGGAGACCAAGCCAGTGACAATAATCAGCATGTAGCTCATTATACCATGGTCCCCTGGGGTTGGATATTATACCCCGGGCCATCAGACTACTCAAAACCAAACAGACAGTCTCAAGACAATGCCTGCTCTTTTCCACAGTGTCTGCTCACATCCTGGTACAGCGTGGGCCCGTAAATGAGGCAGAGGCACAGCCATTTCTCACATACAGTGGCCCTACTCAGTCCTATCTGTTCACACACTCTCTCCCTCTGGTCACTGTCCTAGTGTGTCTGCCCATGTATTTGACACATGTTCCAAGTTCTACTTTTGACTCCCAGTGAGTGAACAAAATTAAGAACACCTGTTCCTTCTTTGAGATTGACAGAGTGAGTGACAGACTGTCAGACGGACAGATAAGCTAACCCTCCCCTCGTATCCCACTTTAGCTTTGTGGCTGGTAATGAAAACATTTTCAATGCTCACAGTGGATGCTTGATGCCTGGTCCTATCAGGGGGAGTCAAAGAACCAAACATGACTAATGCTTGACCAACTCAAACAATTAGCCAGACTCCAACCATCCTCTTATTTAAAGGGTATTTAACATGCTTTAAAAATATATATTTTATATAAATATTGGACCATAATACATTTTTATACAGCTTTTTTAGCCTAAACAACCACTCAGATATTGACATTTCACTCTAATTCCAAGCCATTTCAGAAGCAATACCAAAATGCCTTTGTTGGCAACGGGGCGCTGTCTTTGGGCTAAAATTGGAACAATACAGAGAAAATTAGAGAAAATTAGAGAACCACGAACCACAACCACAGTCAATCGTAATCTTCTCAGTATTGTTCAAATTTTAGCACCATTTTACCTCATGGTTCCAACTCATATATAGAGTCTGAATAGAATATATTCCAAGAAAAAAATTAAAAATGTGAATTCATGCTTTAAAAGTCCTCACTGAATATGACCGAAGTTACAATGCACTGCAGCAGCTGTACAGAGTGCAGTTTGGACCAGGTAGTTTACAATGGAAGTGCTTTCCCCCATTGTTTGTAATAATTCACTTTAATTTCATTGACATTTTGACACATCATACAAATCAATAATGGCCCATGTTATTTGGCATGGTCAGTGTTGTATACTTTATAAACAGCCGTGGGCTAATATTCATTCTCGACTAAAGGAATTCTTAGCCAACATACTCACAGGATAATAGTCATTCTAATGTTGATTTTACGGTGGCTCCTGGCTATTGACCTATAGACTGACAAAATTAAAGGGTTATTATCTAGACTTGAGATGTGTTAATTTCTCAAGAAGTAATTTATTCAGCATGGAAAAAGCATAACAAACGGCTAATGAACTAACAAAGTCTTGGTTGACTAGACCAAAGCGACTGGTTAATCCATGACTAAGTTATGAAGGGAGTAGGGACAGCCCTCCAGTACAATTTACTTTATGAACAACTGATCTCATTTAATGCATTTAATATAATGAGTAGCTGTGAGCACTGAGCATAGGTTTGAAGCTTTGTTGCATGTGAAACAATAAAAACGTCTATTTTGCTTTCCTCTAGTATCCCATTCAATATTGTACAAAAGCTGTTAACAACAATTTGAATCAGCTCTAGTCTGTATTAAATCCATTCTTAATGCTTGTATACCTCATCGGTCCACTTTGTTTAACTCAGTGCCCTGTCACTCATGTCCAGGGCTATTAACTCATATGCTGCCATTTAACAATACCTTCGTACTCTTTAACTGCCATTCGTCTCCATAGACTTCCATGTAATTCATAGTGCACGGATCATGCACACCCATGCCTAGATAATGCACCACGTGTGTCCACATTGCTCACAGCTTTCAAACAAAAAAATCCGAATGGAAATCCGTTCAGGCATTCATGAGATAGCAGCCATTATGTTTTACACTGTTGTGAGCTTGGAGGTCTGCTACCTGAGTTGTATGGGGGTTGTATGGGGGTTAAACAAGCAATTTCGCGATCGCTATCATGCCTACTAACGTTTTTGGGGTCCAAAAAAATTAAAAAAAAAAAAAAAAAAAAAAAAACTTTTTTTATTTTTTTATTTTTTTTATTCACGGGATTCACGGGCGTGGCAGGGTGGGACAACGGGATTTTTAAGGGATTCACGTTTTTGGCAGTTAATGAGTTAATCAACAGCCGGTCGCTCAGTGCAATGAGGCCACAAACCTCCGCCTACAGTTTGTGCTGCCTCAGTGCTTTTAATGACCCCAGTCTCATGCTTGTGTATGTGTGCTGTGCATAGTGTATGCTTGAAAGGCACGGCCTCAGGTACAGTAGGATAAAGTAAGCCTAATTTTACTCTATAGTAAGATGGTGTCACTTGCAAACAGGAATTGATTTTCAAGCGATATGATGATGCGTTGTTAGTTTGAAAATCAGTTCTTAACATGCAACACTGTTGAGCAATGGAGCATAAACTTAGCTAAATGTTTAATACACAAATTTGTTAATACAAAATTGGTTTAAGGCGTGTCCATCCGAAAACTGAACTTTTCTTTGTAGAGTTGCAACTTTCCGACGTGCAGATTTCCGAACTTCCGAACTCCGAAGATTTCACCGAACTCTAATTCGGTGAAATACTTTTCAGATGTCGCGAGTGACGTCATTTTGTAGTCGAACCGGACCTTTTCGACGAAAAGTTCAGTTTCAGTGAAAGTGTGGACAGTACAGGCCTTTAGGGTTAAGGTTAGGGTAAAAAGGCAAAAAATGTCTGGGGTACAGAGTAAGTTCAACAGAGAGAGAAACGGAAAGGCGGACCCAAAGAGGGACAGAGAGAGTGAGAGGGAGTGAGATATAGATTCAAAGTGCTTGTCTGAGTCCGCCCTACTGCGTCCTGCTTGTGCCCGAGGGCTACGGCCACGCTCCTCCCCTAAATTCCACAGCTGCCAGGGCACCACACAGTACTAAAGGGGGCACAGGCAGGGGGAGCATCGATTAATACAGGTCCATAGATCCACGTAAGCACCCATACACACACTCATACAGATAGACACAAAGTGTACAATTACCAAAACACACAGACACACATCCACATGTTCATACATACAGATACTGTACACACACACACACACACACACAGACACAGTGTAGTACTGTATAAAGTAAGTAAACAGAAAAGAGGAAGCTGGCAAGAAGTCTAATTTTAAGATGTTAGGCCTAATTATGTAACTGTGGTGTCACTCCATATTCCACAAAATCATCCCTGTCAGAGAGCTAGTATCCCTGTTATCCCAGAGGATATGAGAGGGTGCTGACGAGTCCATTCACAGGCATTCATTATGGTTGATATCATTTCAAAGATTACTACCCACACAAGCTTTCATTTGAAAAGAAACGGAAAATACCTCAACCCCACTGTCCTGCAATCTAGGAAACGGCAAGCAACATTCCTACATTTTGTGGCCTGGATGTAAAATGTAGGCATATTTCCCAAGCTTTACTGCCATAAACCTACGTGAAATGTTGGATGCATTCTGGTATATAGGCTTCAACTAAAGCAAAAATAACATACCTTGCGGCAGAATCGCAGTGAAAAACAAGGATGCCAGGAATTAAATACCCTCAAGTCTAAATTAAAGAGGGAGCTGCTATTATGAGATAAAACATGTCATTAAAAGCAAGTACTGGCTGTGTGTTATCTGGCTGCCCTGCATGGTTCTTTTTATAACTTGGTGCGGACAATATGACAGAGAAGATTTTGAACACACCCTGGCTGTTTACCCAACTGAATTCAGACAGGCAGTCTTCAAAAGTTTAAAACAGCTGGCTAGCTCGATAGTGATACACTGGAGTTGATGGAAAGTCTAACCAAAGTGGCAAACTGTCTGATTTGGCAGCTTTAGAACACAACATATATGTGTCTGTGTCTGTGATTATATAGATTCTAGCTGATCAATGTAAAGCAGATTCAATGATTTACTACACTACTCGCAGGAGATTTCAAGAGACCCTAGTCAAAGATCACACACAAAAAGACAATAGAATAAAATCATATTGACTTGAGTTATACATTTGTAAACTCAGTAAAATAAATATAAATATTGTGTTCCTGACATACTTACATTAGTTTACCGATATTAGGCTATAGCAAACTTATTACATTTAAACTGACATAAAAACAACTAATTGTGTCATGCTTTGGTTAGGCCAAAGTCATGTTTGAACACTGATATCTAAATGACAATATTCTTGGATTTGTTACAATTACTTCTCTTCATGGCAGCAGATGAGCTGATTAACTTGGATTGCCAAATACAAAGCTCTTCTTCACTCAATAAATCACATTATTAGTAATATGTATGGGACTACTCCCATACATAATACTACTCCAATGAAACCCGATTCTCTTTGCTACAATAACCATACCACACCGTAGCTGCATGCAATACCACAGCATGAGAAGAAGCTATTTACGGTACATGCATACATGAACTTGTTGTTTGTGTTATTGATAACCCTGTTGCCTCAGTATGCTTTCGGAGAATTGTACCTCAGTGCAGCCTGACAGTGACCTAGTGACCAGGCTTGGCTTGTGACACAGAAAGCCACGCATGTGTCTCTCAGAGCCTCTAATACCATCCTGCTACTGTCTGGGTTAGGTTGGGGGGGCTTGAAGAATTACACCAACTAAGTTAGACACAGAAACTCTTCACACAGTGCACTGTAGATTGTATTGACTGATGATGATAACTATAAATGCTGAGTTTCAGCTGTTCACTGACATGTTGAAAACAGTTCCACCAGCAGTAGTAGGACAATTTAAAGAGGCCTGATTCATCTGACCTACTTACCCCCACCCCACGGTTTGGGAGGGGAGACCACCAGACAGGCTGGCGGAAGGAAGCGGTAGTCTCTCCACAGCTTATAGCAGCCTGCACATGCTCAGTGGGAGTGTTGTTTTCCTGACTTCATCATTATTAAGTCACATATAGCTCTTTAACTTATATGCTATTCATTAGTCAGCACCATCGAAACATAAATGGACAAAAAAAAGGCATTTAATATCTGATGATGTCTCTTTTCTCTGCAGGTTAATCTAGTTTGTCTCATAGCACTTTCGTCATCTTATCTACCACCACTCAGGGTCACTACATAATTGTAATGTTTTGAGTGTAGGCCAGCCCTACAGTAATCACTAAAAGCCTTCCTACAGCGGCCAATTAATGGTAACTTATAGATATTGCCATCCAGCAAGAAGAAGAAAACATTCAAAGGGACACTGACCTACATTTCAACAGCTTTTGTTTTTATAGTGGCCATACTGATATCTGTTTGTCACAGCGCCAAATGTACATCGGTCACTGACTGGAACTAGGTGGTACAACTGTATGAATGCTGGTAGGCTATAGTATCTTTATGATCAACTTGAATGCATTGCAAAATAACTCCATACAAGCTAAATCCCATACACAACATCATATTAAATGTGATCTCAGTGTAGTACACTATAGTATGAACACTGTTGCGAATGCGATTCATTCATACCATAGACCGTAAAACATATAGGTTCATCATACTTCATTGGCTCCGAATGTAATTATAATACACAGCCCTTGGTGTGGAACATGAACATGACCATGACAGTAAAGATCCTGACGGTCTTCCACTGGACAGTGGACACACTGTCCACCAACCCGCGGCTGTGCAGTGTGCACCCGTCCCATGCCCAACAATAAATGGCATTTTTCCATCTTTTCTGTTTATAATATATAAATGTAACATACGATTGCTTTTTCGTACTGTACCTGGCCTCGTTCAAAGTTCTCCTTCTCGAGTTCCAGACTGTTGGCACCACCGGCGGTTCGTCGGATCACTTTGGGGATAGCGTTCGGTACTTGCTGCATGGAGCTCTTCACTCGGTCCATTGTTGTCGGATTCAAATCTCAAATGAGCAAGATAAAGAAAAAACACTCTTCACAAACGCACTGCAAAAATAGACGGTAGGTTAACTATAACGGTCCATGCTGTACTTGGGTTATTGTAACGCGATCATTTGGGTGGTCAGCCAGTCAGCCCAACGCCCCAGACAGCGTCAGCCGCATGAAGCTACAGACCCATGATGATCCATTCCAATCCAGAATCCACACATGATCACTGTGTGTGTGTGTATCGTAAAGTTACACATTACCTCAACCACTTCCGGTACAATGTTTTCACAATACAAGAAAAAATGTTTTTCTCCTACACATCATTTTTGTAAACAGTGGTGGAAAAGTAGCCATAAATCATAACTCTTGTAGACAACTACAAGAGTTATGATTTATGGCTAGTGGTAGTAGTGGAAAATGTGTTTTTTACTTAAAATACTGCAATGTAGAAATACTCTGCTGCAAATAAAAGTCTTTA
Organism: Nannobrachium achirus; assembly: GCF_963921795.1. Classification (NCBI taxonomy): domain Eukaryota; kingdom Metazoa; phylum Chordata; class Actinopteri; order Myctophiformes; family Myctophidae; genus Nannobrachium; species Nannobrachium achirus. Next base: position 21,364,455 of record NC_137817.1, read on the forward strand.
ATTGAAATGCACTTGAGTAAAAGTATGAAAGTAGCCTATTGGTATCAACATGTTTAAAGTACCAAAAGTAAAAGTACAAATTGTTTGAAAATACAGATTGTAGATTGTCTATTTTCAAATAGCCTAGGTAGGCTAGCGCTACTAGCCAATTAAAGTGATTAATTTACGTATGTTTTATAATATTATAATTTATATCTGCAAAGTAACTAACACGTTTTCAGATAATTGTTGTGGCGTAAAAGTACAATATTTGCCTCTGAGATGTAGTGAAGTAGTGGAAATACTACAGTAAAGTAAAAGTACTCATTCCTAATACAAAACATTTATTATAGGCCTAGTAAATTCACCCCCATTGATTCCGGATAGGGACCCTAATGCATTTGGGTCCCAATCCGGAATCAATTGGGGGTACATTTATTGTAATCAAATTATTGTCTTAGTAATGCGACAAAAACCAAAACAATATTATTGAACTCAAGTCTCCATGGCATGAGTAATCAATAGAAAAAAAGTCATTTTGGGGATGAACTACTGCTTTAAGTACAGTAGGCTACTACTAAAGTAAATGCCACCACTGTTTGTTAATGTAATTAAAAACAATGTTGTTTTTACTTCAGCATACTTTACTCATCGTTGTTAATTATCCGAAAAGTACCCTGCATATACAGTATATGGTTCAACAGAAAAGCTTTTTATAACCCTAGGTAGAATTTTATTTTGAAATATAGGGGTCTCGAGATGATGACAAAACGTTACTCATTTCGGGCAACTTAGCTTATTTTATGAAATGACCAGCCACCGTCAATCAACCTGCTCACTGTGCTGTGCTCGGAGAAACACATGAGCATTCCTTTACAGTTGCAAAAAAACACTGCACAAACGAAAAATTTGCCATTTATGTTTTTTGTTATCGTTATCATTATTATTATTTACAAATAAATAAATTAAAATAATAATTATAGCCCCAAAAAATCATAAAATGGCAATTTTATACTTTCAAAAAACCTGTGGTCAACGTTGCTCTTGTGTTGAAGTCCACCGACCGGAAGTTAAGTGATTACTCAAATAAGTCTTGACGAGCGTGTGAACCTATTTTTTACTAGCGGCACGCAGATGAATAGCGCACCAGACCGCACAGTTTGTATTTCTCCTTTTTTGTTTGGAAATAATTAACATAAATCCAAACCCAATGCCCATAGGCCTACGTAAACAACAGCAAACTTTTTCACGACTCAAGACCACAGCCCACTACCTCTATGGTCCACTGTCCTGTCCAGTGTCCAACACTTTTTTCCAATCTCTTTTATGACTCGATGGTGCCCCCAGCTGTCAAACATTATGCATTAATTAATCTGAGTCCCCAGAAGTTCTTCTCTTTTTTCGCCACTAGGGGGAAGCAGCCATGCATTCATTGCCAGACAGTGCCACGGTATTCTGAGTGGTGGGAGTGGGAGTATTTATAACTCATTTATAACATACAATATTATTTATGGAACTAACTTAAAACCAATAATTGTTTGCAGTGAAAGATATAGCCTGTGTCAGGCGATGTACCAATTCTATAATAGTCTCACTCATTGACTAATATTTAGAAAGTTCAATATAGCCTATGATGCTATGCCAACAACAAATGTTTTACTTGAGATATATGCGAATATAAGCAACAATGGACATTGTCACATTTAATTTAACTAAAACAATCTAAGTGGTAAGTTGATTTCCTTAATATTGTTGACACAGGCTCGCAGTGGTGTAAAGTAACTAAGTACATTTACTTAAGTACTGTAGTGCAATTTTGAGGTACTTTTACTTAATACTGGAGTATTTCCAATTGTATTTACTGTTACTTCTAGGCCTACTCCACTACATCTCAGATGAAAAAAATTGTACCTTATCTCCACTACAAAGCTGAAATGATTATGGTGATTACAAAATGGCAGATCTACAAGCTCAGAGCACACCTTGTGAGCTTGGAGCATTCTGCATTCTGCAGAGTACTTTTACTTTTGGTACTTTAAGTACATTTTCATAGCAATACATTAAACTCGAGTCCATTTTGAATTCCAGACATTTACTTGTAACAGAGACGGCTATTTCTACATTGATTGCAGTATTGATACTTTTACTTGAAATGTGAGTAGGCTACTTTTTCCATCACTGATAGTCCGCCTACTTTTAAACGTAGCGGTACATCATTTTACGAGGGCTAGTAGATTGTAATCACTAATCAGTAGTAGGCTTACCTTCTGTCATGACTGCATATTGGTGCAGTGACCCAATGCAAATCCACTCAAGAGCGGATTGGGGGAAAAAATAAAACTCGAGACGAGGAGGAAATCATTAAACCTCGCGAGACTGCCACTATAACTGAGGAGTGTGGGCTTGGTGTTAAACTTTTCAGATGCATCTGTAGATGAATCATAACAACAGCAAGATGTCTGGACGATCAGGACGCGCTGAGACCCGAAGTCGCGCCAAAGATGATATCAAAAAGGTCTTGGCGGCTATTGAGAAAGTGCGGAAATGGTATGTTGGTCAGTGAAGAGAAAATATGGGGGTAAAGTGTTTGTTACATTGTAGCCTAACATCTGCAGCGACGCTCAATAAACTTCACTCGTAAAAGTTTGATGATGGACTGAAATACTGACCAATAGATTCCCCCCTCTTCAGAGAGGAGGCGGGACTAACTGATTTTTTTCCGCCATGAGCTGTCAAAATGGCTACAGTACAGTATCTCATGCTGCATGCTACAGTAATTAACGTCGTATTCCAGTGTTCTTCATGGGGGTCTTGGAACGGTTTCTCCAGTTCCGCATCTGCTGCCATAACCCATAAGCAATGTCTTTTGAAAATATGTTTTCTCGTTTTTGAATAAAAGACCTGAATAGCCTACTGTTGTATTTAGACTATGCAGTGTTCAGTATTAAACTTAAGCTAAACCTCTTTAACATCTTTAAATGGTTAACAAATGAATGTCATTCCCAGGGAGAAGAAGTGGGTGACAGTTGGGGACACATCCTTACGCATATTCAAGTGGGTACCAGTAACAGAAACTAAGCAGGTAGGCCTATGCCATAGCCTGTAAATCATAATGTCTACATGTTTGCACCCCTGTAATCTTTTTATTTGTTAAAATGTTTGTTTAATAGCTCTATATTCCCATAGCAATCATTACTATTACTATAATGATTGTTAAATAACAAGGGTCTCCCAATCTCTCCAGAGCTGGTAAAAAAAATTATATATATGTGTGTGTGTGTGTGTGTGTGTGTGTGTGTGTTTGTTTGTTTGTTTGTATGTGTGTGTGTGTGTGTGTGTGTGTGTGTGTGTGTGTGTGTGTGTGTGTGTGTGTGTGTGTGTGTGTGTGTGTGTGTGTGTGTGTGTGTGTGTCGCCTCACAGCTATAAGGTTGCAAAAGGGCCTTTCTGTGTGGAGTTTGCATGTTCTCCCTGTGTCCCCTAGGGTATAGGTACCCTCACAAAAAACATGCAGTAATCCTGGTCTCTAAAATGCCTCCCACTGGCCAGCCTGATGGAGGGGAAAGGAACTGGTTGGAATAACGTGTTCCTTCTGCACGCTACGTCCAACCAGGGAAGCTCCCTCCTGTCAGGTGACAAGAAGCGGCCTGCTCACTCCTCGTGCATTGAAGGAAGCATGAGCTCAGTTCGGGGCTCTCCCCAGGTTGGCAGAGGGAGAGCAGCGCCCAGGATTATAGTTTAGGCAATTGGCACTGGGTGAAAAATGGGTTACAAAATTGTGGGATAAAAATTAGGTAAAAAAAAATAGATACACTTTTCATTTGAAGTGAATCAAATTGGAACTGGAACACATGCTGATATGTGATCTTTTTGGGATTCTTTCCTGATTCTGTTTAATAAAGAGCGGGTGAGACAGTGAGGGGCACTATATCAGAATGTAGAGATTGCGCGTTTAACAAAAACCTTTTGTTTGAACCAACTTACAGCACCTTTATTAACTCTTGTCTATAAAATCACTTTTCCTGTGTACCAGATATATAGAACCAAAACCGCCGGTGGAGATGGAGTTAGAGGATTGAAAGATGTGGTCTTAGAAAACACCAACTCTTTACTGGATTTCCAGGGTGAGTACTGTGATCATGTTTATGACACCAGTCACAAAAATATAATTCTACTGAGTTTACACCACTAATTAAAATAGCTGAACCATTGCATGTTGGATGATGTGGAAAGACAAAAATAGAGCAAGGTTTTTGAAGGGACATGCTCTTTTCCTACTCTGGAAACAATACATGTTTACTACATTTTACAATGTAATAATATTGCTTTGGTGTGAAACCCAGTAAAGGTACAGGACACAGAGCTACAATTTAGTACGGTTGTGGGTTTATGGAGCAACCATATCTATGCAGAACACCTGAAGCTGATGATATCTGCTCATCATTGTCTCTGGGCAAAGCTTGAAATGACAACCTCTAATGACACATGTATATGCTGAGGAAATGTAACATGCCTCTTCTGCTTTTAATAACAGATGAAAACAGCAACCAGAGTTTCCTGTCCGATGTTTACCAGCCTAAAATGGACAATAGCAGCAGCACCTCCAGCTCACAGCAAGTCAGCCCTCCACACACCTCCAACCTCCGCAGTGAAGACTCTCAACCACCCATGTTGGGCCAAGAGAGTGTGGATGGCAAGTAGATGGTGCAGCAGGGTTTGGGTATTTATTGAGAGGGAGAGAGATAAAAAACGAAATGGTTTCATGAATGAAAGCATCAGTCTGCAGTGTTAGAGATATAATGGATGATATTGGGAAAGCGTTGACTTATTCCTTTATATTCAAGAATTTGAATATTTATCAACTTAATGTGTACAATGTTTATATTTGTATATATAATGTATAGATTTATTCACGTATCATTTTGTTCTATTGAGAGACATTAAAGCCTGAATAATCCTGCCTTGTGGCTCTAGCTCTAAAATGAAGAAACCTCTGTCTAAAACTGTGTGTTCTCCAGTGGGTTGACCAATTGATCTGAACTTGCACTCAGGCATTTGACCTTTGCCATATGAAAAGAATGACAAAGAACATTTTTAAGATATTTAAGGTGTTTTTATTGACTAATAATGTATGTATACATTTATATTGTGTTATTATACTAGTTTAACAGTGGAAATGTAATGTTAATAGGCCTATACTTTCACATGAACTCTATGTTATGTTCTGTCTAACTTCATGTTTAATGCTGACCTTAGAACCCATCCATCCAGGACCAGATGGAGCTGATGAGCCTCCTACGTTGATCAAGGAGGACCTTTTGTCATCGGGCACTGCTAGACGAAGTGCCCCAAGCACACAGGTTAATTATATCATCCTATCAGATCAGGTTATAGGCAACCCAGACTGGCAGAGATATACACATTGAGAAGCACAATTTTCTAGTTAGAACTATATTGTTGCATGACATTGATATCAAATTGCATTAAATCTCCCATTGAATATTTGGTTTTCTATTTAATTCAACAGGAAGAGCTGGATGGATCTGGAGCACCTCCTTTGAAGAAGATTTGCACAGGAGAGAATGGTGTTCTGAGATAACTTATTCAGATTTCAGTTTAGTAAAAATGCATACAGTGCCTGTTGTCAGTTTTAGTATACGCTCTGCTTCGACACAATGTTTTGCATTAATTTTTAAATTCTTTGTCTTTGAATTTCATTCCAAGAATTGTTTTGATACATTTGCACATGTGCTGCTCATGAAGTTACATTGAACAAGAGATAAAGAAGCATATATGGCAAGTTCTTTGTACACACGTATTTATCACCTTATAACCAAGTTTCATCTAATTTCTTTATGAATGAGGATGATAATAAGTTTCCCATTAATCCGGTTGCTTATTAAATGGTTTGATGCGGATGAAACTTTACAGAATGTATGTCTGGAGCACAATTACAACAATGTTTATACGTTGGTTAGTTTGAGCTAATCATGTCTAATGTTAAACATTAGAAAAACATTGAAATACTAGCTTCATTGGCAGAGGACTCAAGTTTAAACTGTTGAAGTAGACTGCTATTTCTATTTACACATACATTTTTATGTGCTGCATGCTTTGAATCTATTATATTGTAATTTGGTTCTGTTGGTTTCCTTCATAGGAAGTATCCAAGATACCTTTGTTTGTGTTTTGTTGATAAATGTTTAGATGTGCCTACGGCCTAGAATTACAAGTACAATGTCCAGTTTAGACTATAGGCTTTCAATACAGCTCTTTCCTCTGAAGCTTTTATCTCCCTTTATGCACATTAGAATATGGTCATCTACAACTCTTGCTCTGGCTTTGTTCTGTATAGAACATTATTGTGAACAACTTACAAGAATCTTCTATAATCTTGATATGGCAATGTTTTATTTTTTATCCCCAAAGAACTGATGTTCTACCTATTTTTTTTGTCTTCCTTTTTTTGTGTCACTGCTATTAAATTGACAACAATCGACATCTTATCAAATCTGTTTATTTATATGACAGATTTTTGTAAACCTCAATAAATGTGACTTTTTGATTCTGCTCATCATTATTATTATTTATAATGCCACTGGCCTTGGGAATGTGTTCATTGTCCCTAGTGTGGCATGCCAATGGACATGGTGTCAGTGTTGGGGAAGTTAAAGTTACATGTAACTGAGTTACGTAACTAAGTTACAATTTGCTGTAACTTGCTGGTAACTCGTCAAGTAACTGAGATACTTTTTGGGTCATTTTTGTCTCAAGTTACAAGTTGCAAGAAGTTACAAGCAAAGTTATAATTTAACAAGATTGATGATCAAATGTCCTCAACAGATCATAATTTTCTTTTTTAACTTTATTTTAGGAACACAGATGTTTACTAATGTCAACCTTTTTGAAATAAAACATAAAAATCAGTTGAGAGGCATATTTCTGCTGGCATGTGACTTTTTTGTAGGATATTATATTTTGTTTCATGTACACCAAATGTACATTCTCAATTTAACGCTGAAAAAAGGTAACTCAAGTTACTAAAGGTACTTTTTCTATGTAACTTGAAACTTTATAAGTTACATTTCTCCAGGGGTATAACTTTAACTTGATCAAGTTACTGCCATGGTGAGTTACTTGTAACTGTACAAGTTACACTTTCAAAGTAACTTCCCCAACACTGCATGGTGTGCTATTTTCTAAGGCTGGACTCACACATATGCGTGAAACATCTTCTCCGTATCGTCTCAGAATGGCCACTGGGGGCGCCGTACTAATGCATTGTCAATGGAAGGTTGTTTGTTTTTTTGTCGTTGCCATGTCTCAAGCTCAACCGCAGCCTGTCTTTTGGCCAAGAGACACGGCAACAACAAAACACCAAACAACCTTCCATTGACAATGCATTAGTACGGCGCCCCCAGTGGCCATTCTCACACGATACGGAGAAGATGTTTCACGCAAATGTCTGTACAGCGCCTAACAGACTTGGGTTAGAATCTAACCAATGTCTTTCAAAATGGTGTCCTCAATCATGAATGAATGTCTTAGAAACACACTTGAAGATTTAAGATAACAATTTGAACACTTAAAGGGGCACTCCACCACTTTTCAACCTATCTTCATATAAGGGTGCACCGGTCCTCACTAATGTTCATGATAAAATATCACAATTTTTTTCTGCTCAGTTTGGGTCTCATAGGAGAGCTGTGGGTGGGTCAAATCCTTCTACCGGTGACATCATCAATGGGAAATGCAAGCTAATAGAAACTGCAGGCTTTCTATTCCTGAAAAAGTTGCAATGTTAAAGTGGAAGCCATTGTTCTCGTGATAATAAAAATCTATTTTTTTGTTCTCAAAAATGTTATTTATTTTTATTTTTTTGTCAAGCGATGATGTCACCGGTAGAAGGATTTGACAGCTATTTTATTATGAACATTAGTGAGGACTTATTATATGAAGACAGGTTGAAAAGTGGTGAACTACTCCTTTAAGTGTAGACACATGTTACATGACTGACTAAGAAAGCTTTTATTGGTTATTGAGTGACAAATGGACCTGGTCTTGTTTATTGTCGCCACCTGACCTCTAACCTGTCATTTTATATTCCATAAGGGGCGTGACTTCCTTCAAGGGGTGGTTCGAGTTTGACAATAGACAGCCGTAATGACCAATGAATGAATGTTGGAAGACAGAATGGCCGAGGGCGCTGTACTCAGTAGACCAATCAAATGAATCAGAGGGCGGGACGCTGCGTGCTGCCGGGGAAACGGAGTTCTGGTTGTACGAAATATTGTGCCGGTGGATGGACTAGAAACTCCCGCCATTTCAGAAAAGAAGGAATTAACCTCTTGATTGTTCAAATTTCACTTTTTTTCGAAAGAATAGCGAACGCTGTGTTTTCTCCCGAACAAGACCCGTCAACCGCACGGAATTCCACCGGGGCGAGTCGTTTCATAACAATAGCTCTAGAGTTGCTAAGAAGAAGACAGCGTGCAGCAGCGTAGAGCGCGCCAGATCCAGACCTCTGCTGGAGGAAAGCCGCGAGTTGGAAGATCAAAGCTTTTTCATCTGTTCATCTTCAGTCCGAGGAGGAGGCAAAAGTTTCGCCGAACTATCCGGATCGGAGCAACTATAGTAAAAACCACCGAGTCTGCGATCTGACACGTCCTGTGAGATCAACATGGCACGGTCTTAGAAGAACAGAAGAAGGATGCGATGAGGCTGCTGTACAGAAGTGCTGCTGTGTTATTGTTTTGCAGTGAGCTAGCAACGCAGCCTGCCGTTAGCCCGTTAGCGTTAGCTGCTACACGTTGAGAGAGCAGCAAACCGGGGCCTGCCGGCGGTAACGGTAAACGTGGGGGACGTTGCTGCTAACGTTTAGTCGGTGACACATCGGGTCACTCGGGATACATGCAAAAGGGCGTCTGCCTAGGTTTGATTTACGTGTAACGTAGTTCGGGTGCTGCAAGAAGGACGTTATTTGTTCCCGTCGAGGCAGCATCGGTGCCACCTCGCCTCCGCGACCATGGCACCGCTTTTGGGCCGGAAACCGTATCCGCTGGCTAAGCCGCTAACCGAGCCAGCAGGCCCGGGAGAAGAGGTCTTCATCATCCCGCACAGCGCCGAGGCCTTCAGGAACAAAGAGTATCCTTGGATTCACACACAGCATGTCAGAGCAAGAGCACAGTGCCTCTGCCTCACCAGGCGGCAAAGCTGCGATCAAACACCACTACTGACATAGTTTACCACCACAGTACAGACGCATACACACACATCTGACCACTTATGTTGAGTTGTGTTGCTGGCTGCATGTTCACTGTTTATGTTCTCTACATTGTCTGCTCTACTCTCTGCATGATGGACACAGTTTTACCTCAGTCTGCTAGCTAAGACAAAAACAATATCTCATGTCTGGTGCTTTAACACCTTCACTGTTTCATAACTACGTCCTTTAGAACACGTTTTTACTTAACCAGGTCTTGTTGTTGTATGTTGTTTGGCCAGTTAAACGTTACTACTAACTACTACCCATTCACGTGAAGTAGGGATAGCCAGTTAGCAGCTACCTAGCCCATTATGTGTTCCACTAGTCTCTGTATGCTACGTAGGCTGCCTGCCGGCTGCTCCCATTCAGTCATTTACCGGTAGCCTATACTAAAATATCGACAGACAGGGTCGATATTTGACTAGGTGTAAATCACTTCACTTCAAGAGAGAACTTATAGTGACTGGCTCCTTGTTTCTGGCGTATAATAAATCAGGTTGAAAACAACCGATAGCAAGCTGTAACGGGTTAAACAGGAGCGTATCTGTTAATAATGGACCACGCAAAACTTGTCTGGTACTGTCAGCTTTGACCACAGAGTTATAACGTAATAGCTATGACTTCCAGATTATTGTACATTAAAATTGTAACAACATAGTAAGTAATAGTTTTTGTGCAGGACAGGTAATAGACACATGGGTAGTTTTGTTTCTTTACAGCCACAATCTGCAGTTTCAACCAATGACAAGAGGTCCACCTCTGAATATGTCATTATGTAAATTACATTGACATTCAATTCAGTTTTCCATTTAAAAACAACAAAATTGGAATTTGGTGTTTCAACATGACACTCAAAAAAAGTTTCTAACAGTCACAGACTCAATAAGTGTCCATGTACTGTCTATGAATTTCTTATTTCGTTTTTGTTTCATTGATTTAATTGGGTGGCATTTTCTGCTTTCTTTCCTCAGTTTCCAGACATCCATGATCCAATTCTTAAGTGAATAATAACATATTAATTTGGCTTTGTTATGAAGTGATCTAATGTGTGTTATGCTCTGTGTCTCTTACCCTTTTTAATTATTGACATCAAGGCTGGGGTACATAAGGCATTAATTATGGATAAAGGGTCTCTAGTGGCTGGCTGGTGAGCAGACAGGATTGAGGAGGGGGCATATTGGTTACTAACATAAGGATTATTGAGGAAATAAGGGATATTTTGATCGTTTTTAATTTAATTTAATTTGTCATACATCTCTCGTTCAAGATGATCATTATCTTACCTTGGCCCTACCTCCACTATTGTTGCCATACCTTTTCCATGTGCTGTCCCATTCACATGTTTGACTACAAGCTCCTTGACAGAATGACTACAGAGAGTATGAAGCACGCCTGCAGAGGTACAGCGAGCGCGTCTGGACATGCAAGAGCACTGGCAGCAACCAGCTGACCCACAAAGAGGCATGGGATGAGGAGCAAGAAGTCACTGAACTGTTAGTATTTTATCTGTTCAATAATGTGAATTCACAGATCACACTATTTGCATTTGTCATCTGTAGGTTGACTTGTGAATCTACCGATCACTGTATTTGCATTCATACATCTGTCAGATGTATGATGAGATGTATACAGTCATAGATTCAAAATCTATGACTGTAATAATACAGTTATAATCATAGATTTATAAATGGCACCAGTCTGAACTTAAGAATAGGCATAATTGTGTGCATGTTAGATGCCACAAAACTGGTATGGCATCTAACACTCTGATTTGTCTCAGCTTTTCCAGCTGTCAAGCTCAGTCTTAAGTTCTTGTGCCACTTGACCCCCAAAATACAGTTTTGATTATAACCACGGAATGGTCTTTCACACAAAAGCTTGTAGTAGCATCAAAAACAGCCACAGCATTCTCAGCAAAGGTCACATGACTACATTCTGTGTTGTGATTGGGCAAATCTGGTACTCCTCCCATTCTATTTGGAGGGCATATGGTTGAGTCATCCCTGAATCTGGAATGGGCTGTAGAGAATGTATTTTTCTTTCTGTGTCACAAGGAGAATGCAAAACCAAGTCGATATTGTGTTCACTCGTTTTAAATGCATGTATTATAGCATCACTAACCGCCAAGGTAATTAGACTTATACACATACAACACACTGTGTCCAGCTAAGCCCTCAGTCCTATGGCAAGGCAGCATTGCCTAATGGACTCAGCTCTATTTAAGACATGTCTCTTTATAGAAATCTGTGCATTTGCTCCCTCTACTGGTCAGTCTTAATCCTTTGTTACTCTATTATGTAATGCTCTTGTCTGTAGTTGCTGAAGCGAAAGCAGAGTTGGGTAAATCGGCACCCACCCATCAGGCAAACCGGCGTGGTTAATTTGACTGTAGCAGGTGCAAATTAATCTAATGGCTGGTCTGTAACCGGGACTGTCTCTTATAATAAGATCATCAATTCATAATTATCGTTCTAATTTAGATTGAGTCTGAAAGGAGAAAAATTAAATTAAATACAATTACGTTGATATATCTGGAATTATTTCTACTTTGCTAGGTACCGTATATAATAAACATTACTGGTCATGTTACTGTGTTAGGCAGGGCAGGGGCCTAACCCTAATCCTTTTTTTTTAGCTGAAACAGAATATTGATTATATCTTTTACCATATCAAACAAAGGGAAATGACAAAAGAACAGCAGTGTCCACTTCAGACTATTCTACTACTATAAAATGGGGAAACCGATCTGTCTTGAGTCCTCATCTCATCATTTCTGCTCAGTGGGTTGACCAATCGATCTGAACTTGCACACAAGCATTGGCTATGAAGAGGGTGACACATTTTCCCCCTTCCCAAATTTATGCTGCTTATTAGCGTTTTGTGAACGGTCCTCGCCGACGATGGGATCTGTAGTTGTGGTCCCATAGCCCGGCTGGAGGATGGGAAGAAATGCATGGTATGGACTAGTACTTATAATAGTGTTCCTCTTCTGTTATGGAAGGTATCAAAAAGTAATCTTTGCCCATCCTTTCCCCTACAGTCTCCAAGAGGAGTACCCCCTGTGGTTTGAGAAGCCAATCCTGGAGATGGTCCACCACAACACAGTGTCTCTGGACAAACTGGTAGAAATGGCCTGGGTTGAGGTCCTTACCAAGTATGCTGTGGGTGAAGAATGTGACTTTCTGGTCAGTGCTTCTTAGTCTGTGATCATTGATTTTATTTGCTTCTGATTTTTTTTTTTAGATGAACTGTATCATTAAAAATGTAATTACATGTAAAGCATGTCACTGATTGTTATTCACAAATGAGAAATATTTACAAAGTATACCTCTGTAATTCGGTCCAGAATGTCCCCCAACCTTTCATGGTATCAACCTATTCTTTCTGTATTCCCCCAGGTTGGCAAGGATAAAAGTTTGCGAGTCACTGTAGCGAAGATCCATCCCCTGGAGAACCCCGAGGGCGATGCTGGGGAGAAGAAGCTTGAGGGAGCGTGCGACTCTCCATCCAGTGACAAGGAGAATGCCAGTCAGGAGAACCAGAGGAAAGAACCACCCAGAGAGGAGGAGAACAGGAGGGAGAGTCTCAGTGAGTACCAGCTGAATCAACCTTTCTTTTCTTTTCTTTACTTATATATAATGCAGTGGTTTTCAAACTTGTGCCCAAGGCACCAAAGGGCAAGTCAAAATGTCAAGGCACAGCTGTATCTATCCATATCTGTACAAAATGGTGTCTTGAGCATGTGTAATCACTTTTATCAATTAGTGAATTTGCCAAATAAAATGTTTAAATATTTTGATAGTATATCATTTGCCTCCCTTCTGGGAAATAAATGTGCACACACAACTCATATAGTAAATAATAATAATAATAAAAAAAAGCATAACCTTTTGTATATTTAATGTTTACCGTATATTGTAATCCCAAGGACTTGTCTCAACAGTATGATTTTAAGTTGAAATATTTAATCTATAGGTGACCGAGCACGGCGCTCACCAAGGAAACTCCCTGGCGTTGTAAAGGAAGAGAAGAAGAAATGGGTGATGCCCAAATTTCTTCCTCATAAGTATGATGTGAAACTGGTCAGCGAGGATAAGGTTAGTTAGTATCTTCCATATCTTTTTCCAAAAACTGTCAGAGAACATATTCAATGTCATTATAAATCATTACATCCATGCAAGGCGTAATGAGTTTCCTGTCTATGACCCTCCCATATCAGGTGATCAGTGATGTCCCTGTCGACAGCCTCTTTAGATCAGAGCGCCCTCCAACCAAGGAGATCATACGTTACTTTATCAGACACTATGCTCTGAGGCTGGGTATGGGAGAGAGCGCTCCTTGGGTGGTGGAGGATGAACTAGTAAAGAAGTACAGTCTGCCAAGCAAATTGTGTGACTTCCTCCTTGATCCACACAAGGTAATTTGCTAACTATCTGATTTCTAGAAGAAATGTATATATATGTTTCTTCCTGATTATCCCTGTCATTTTCCTGTTTTGTTTTATACTGACCTCATTGTTGAATAATTATTTGTCACTGATCGTTTTTCTTTCTATCACAAGTTTCTAGCTGAAAATCCCTCAACAAAGCGTAAAAGTTTGACATCTCCTGAGGGAAGGCCCAGCAAAAAGCTCAAGCCTAACACCCCAGGATCAGAGGAGTCTGGCAATGAGAAGGGAGAGAAGAAAAATAAGAAGAAACATTCTCTGACCATGCCCTTGAGCCCCACCATCTGGGGTCACATGCAGGTTGGTTTTCACATATCTTGACAGACACCTAAGTGGTAGGGATATGCAATCATTTCAAAACAATAGTAATTGACTGTGCCATCATATGTCATCAGCCGCTTCACTAACTTTCATATGTCATTTATGTGTTTTGCCGTTTCAGAAAATGAATGGATCTCCGTTGAAGGTGAAGAACACTGGAACCCCTAAGAAAGGAGAAGGTAAAACCTCAGCGCCCTCAACCCCAAAATCAAGAAAAGGGGAGAAAGCCAAAGGTGAGAAGAAAGAGGGCAAGAAGAGAGAAAGAAAGAGCAGTGACAAGAAGCTCAATGGCCTCAAGGTCTCTAAAAAGGACAGCAAAGCGGGCGTCAAGTCGCCAAAGATGAAGCAAATGACCCTGCTGCACCTGGCCAAGAGCAAGAGCTCGCCTGTTGGCAGCCCCAAGAAGAGAGCTCGCAGCTCCAGCACAGGGACACCCAAGCTGGGGAAGCCCCTGCATCCCATGGCGCTCCACCTCCTGCGCTACTACAAGGAGAACAAGGGCAAAGAGGACAAGAGGAACGCCCTGTCCGTCCTCGTCTCTAAGACCGCCAAGACATTGTCCCCAGAAGAGCGGGGCCGCCTGCCCGAGGAGCTGAAGGAGCTGGTGCAGAAACGCTGGGAGAAGCTGGAGCAGAAGCAGCGCTGGGCAGCAATGAGTGAAGAGGAGAAGCAGGAGGAGCTCAAGAAGAAGCGTGATGAGCTCAAGGAGAAGCTGCGGGAAAGGGCAAAGGAGCGTCGCGAGAAGGAGATGTTGGTCCGCCGCGAGCAGTCGCGTCGCTACGAAGACCAAGAGATCCTGGGCGGTAAGAGCCTGCCCACGTTCAAACTGGTGGATATACCCGAGGGCTTGCCCAATGCTTTGTTTGGTGAGGTGGCTATGGTAGTGGACTTCCTCAACTGCTACGCCGGGCTGCTGATGCCAGATGACCAATACCCGATTACAGCCGTGGCCCTGATGGAGGCACTGGCCGGGGAAGCAGGCGGTTTCCACTACCTGAATCGCGTGCTGGTGGTCCTGCTCCAGACCTTACTCCAGGATGAGCTGGCTGAAGGGTACAGCGAGCTAGACATGCCCTTGTCTGAGATCCCCCTAACCATGCACTCTGTGTCTGAGCTGGTGCGTCTGTGCCTGCGACCATCGGACGCACACGGCGAGGAGAGTGCCCAGGGGTCAGAGGACTGGGGAGCCCTGGGGGGCTTTGATGACGTGGTGACCAGCGAGTTCCTGGAACGACTGGAAACATCCGAGGTGTTCGAGCTGAACCCGCAGGAGAAGATGAGCTTGATGGTAGCGCTGTGCCACCGCATCCTCATGACCTACTCGGTAGAGGATCACGTAGACGCCATGCAGCAGCGGTCAGCTGAGCTATGGAAAGAACATCTGGCAAGACTTAAGGAGGTGAACGACCGAAAGAAGGCAGAGAAGATGAGGCGCAAGGAGATGGAGGGAAAAGGTAGGAATCACCAGGTCTCTTGATTCCAACATGATTCTTGGGCCACAATGTAGAGTTGTGGTTTGTGCCAGGTGTTTCAGTTGAGTGGGGTATTTCTTTTGCGTATGTTCAAGCCTTTGTTTTTTATTTATTTCATTTACTTTTATTTGTTTTATTTATTTATCAAGCATGAAGATAAATACAATACAATAAATATAAATGCAACCGTCGGAACATTTTTAATTGAGATCCGAACGTCAGTATAAAGGAAAGAAAGTTTGGACCTTTGGAAGTTTGGGGCCAGTCCTAGTTTGTGCTGGTATTTGATACTAAAAAAACAAAAAACAAAACAGTCATTTTGCATTATTTTGTTAATCATCATTAAATACAAATGCCAAAGCTACTGTATATAAATTATTGTATTGATTGATTGTGGTTTATGAGGGAAAATGTTACAGTAATTGTATCCTTTGTTCCTACACCTTATTATAATTTATTTAGGTAAAGAGGAGGGAGGTACCGGTACACCTAAAGCAGAAAAAGGAGAGAAAAAGAAAGAAGGGAGTGCAAAGAAGGAGAACAAGAAGGATGCGAAGGTGGAAGCTGAACCCGAGCCAGAAGACATGATCAGCTCGGTGAAGAGCAGGAGACTGATGTCCATCCAGGCCAAGAAGGATAAAGAGGAGCATGACAGGCAGAACAAAGGTCAGCAACACAACACACTCTGGGTCAATCCTATTCCTTACAGATTGAAATGGGAAATGTACTTTGACAGATGGAAGGCTATTTATTTTTCTCTGTGGAAGGAATTTCTAAATTTGATCAAAGGTCTAATTGTGATAACAAATCATGTGTATATCTTTTTAAAGAAAGGGGGTGGGGGGCAGTGAATATGTGAATAACAGATAACTACACACTTAAGAGAGTAAATGTCCATATGTTGTTGTTAGATAAAAGCAGTGTCGGTGCTTTTCTCACTTTGTATGCGTTTGTTTTGCCTCTCAGAGCGCATGGAGAAGGAGGCAGAGGAGGAACGCGTCCGTAAGCAGAGGGCCACTGCAGAGCGGGCCTTCCAGGAAGGCATCGCCAAAGCCAAGCTTGTCCTGCGCAGAATCCCACTGGGCACTGATAGAAACCACAACAGGTCAGAATCGTGCTTTAATGTTACATTTTGTGTACAGGTACAAGCCTGTTTTTGTTTGGCTTCCTCAATGCAGCATATTGGATGGATATGTTTTTGTTTTGTACTACTGCAATTGCAGTGTGTTCTTGTCTATAAACAAAATGCAAAGGAGAAAACCATGCTTTGCTGTTGTATATTGCCTGGTGCTATGACTTCCGTAGCGTGACCACTGACCATGGAATACAGTACAACAGCAAAACTGACTACTTAGATCGGATAAAACATACACATTATAATCCAAATGGATGTACATGGTTAATTGGTACTGTTTTTCAGGTACTGGCTGTTCTCTGATGTGGTTCCTGGCTTGTATATCGAGAAGGGTTGGGTGCACGAAAGCATCAATTACAGCTATACCCCTCTTCCTGAGGAGAAATCAGCAGAGGAGAAACCAGAGGTTAAAGCAGAAAAAGAAGAGGAGGGTGAGTAGTATTCGGTCACTATGCCTGAATTGTCTTCCCCATTGTGGATATTTATGTAGTAGGGAAGAGTGTGCCCATTCCATGATGGAAACTATGTTGAAGCACCTTCCAAACACATAGCTGCTTTATCTGAGGTTATCACAATGTTATTAAAGACTGTTAGTGCAGTTAGAAGGGGAATGTGGTGTTAATCTTTCCTGGATGCCCGACTAACGCAGCAGACAACCTATTTCTAATGCATTCCCCTTCTTGCTGTTATATTTCCTACAGGAGCTGAGAAGGATGATGATGGCAGTGATGATGGTGCAATGAGTGAGGGAGCCCAGCAGGGGGCAGCAGCAGCTGACGTTTGCATAGAGACCACTGTTCCCAATCAGGGTCAAAACCTCTGGTGAGGCCATGGATTTATTTGACCTGATTTTCTAAAAGGATGGAAAGCATTTTAATAGGTGTTGAAGCTCACATTGCAACAAAATGATTAACAATAAGCATATCATGCTATTTATTGTGCCTGGTCAAAGATGTAATTTGGGGATTTCCTGCTACTTGATGTCTGTGTTTGCAGGTGGGTCTGTGACAACCCAGCAGATCTAGAAGAGCTGGTGGAGAGTCTTCATCCTCAAGGCGTCAGAGAGAGTGCCCTGAAGGCCAAAATACAGAACAGGTAAATTCACTAGTGCAGGCGCTGACGTCACTCGTTTGCGACTCTCTTTCTTTATTTACTAGCCAAGCTCGGCAGTGTTTAGCCATTAGCTTACTATGCCTTACTCTAACCCTAACCCTAACCTCAGTAAAACGATGCCTAACCCTAACCCGAACCTCCGTGGGGTGAGGCGTTGTCATTCCTGCCGACGCTACGTTGTTGTGGATCAAAGCGACCGCTTGTTCCGCCCTGCACTGCACGACGAGCGCTCCGTTTCTCGATCGTACTGTTTCTCTATCAAACCGTGACATATACACTTCTCACAAGGCTTTTTTTTTTTGAAAATGAACCAGTGACAAAAACACAAGATCTAAAATGTATTAATTGGTACAAATGTTAATGCAGATGTAAATGCACATTTTGTTCATCCTTGTGTGGAAACTGAAGAACAAACAGGCACATTATGTTTGTATAGTAAAAATAAAATGTGTTAGTAAAAATAAAATGTGTTAGTTAAGTAAAGCAACAAAATAATGTAATGCCAATATACAACTGAAACCATGTCCTTTGCCAATCCCCCCACCACCACATGCAGGTACCAGGACATCCTCCATTCCATCCATCTGAGTCGCAAGGGCAGGCTGGGCCTAAGGACCTGTGATGGGCACCAGGAGCTGCTCAAATTCCTGCGCAGTGACATCACAGAGGTGGCCTCACGGCTTTCAAAGGGAGGCCTTGGCTACCTGGAGGACAACATAGACATGGAGAGTCAGGTGACTGCTTTGTTAATGTATATGTAACCGATGTTAAAAAACATGGAATAATTATTCACACACCATGTTGGTGCGGCAACCCCTAACCTGACTGACAGCATGTCCTTGTCTGTCCGTCCCTACAGGTGTCTGAGATGGAGAGCTTAAAAGACTTTGGAGAGTGTGTCATCACCATCCAGGCCTGCGTTATCAAGAAGTTCTTGCAAGGGTTCATGGCCCCCAAGAAGAAGAGGAAGAGGCAGGGAGGAGACGAGAGCGCCAAAGCCGAGGAGGTGGACGAAGAGAAGAAACTAG
Source organism: Nannobrachium achirus (assembly GCF_963921795.1). NCBI lineage: Eukaryota > Metazoa > Chordata > Actinopteri > Myctophiformes > Myctophidae > Nannobrachium > Nannobrachium achirus. The sequence goes on from NC_137817.1 coordinate 21,383,213, forward strand.
CAGAAGAAGCCAGGGTGAGAACTGGTTAAAACCTTAGGGTGAACTCCATCCACCTGACTCTTTGTTGAGGTTAAAACATTACAAACCTTTTTTTATTTTTTTGTTGACCCGCTCAGTCCGATCCTACAAAATGTGGTTCTCAAAATGTTTCATGTCAAGGATCCCCCATCTGAAAATATTTTCTTCCATGGACCCGAGAAAGATTTGAGTTATAAAAGTTGCCTTTAAAAATATATTGAAAGATTGCGTGGCACTGAGTGCCGCGCATGAGCTTGTATATCTGCTATGAGCTTGTATATCTGCTATTTTTTTAATAGCTAAAGTATAACATAATGGTTAAAGTGGTTAAAATGATGAGACCCATTGAGGTAAAAGATGTGACCCTCCTCCTCTTAGGTGGCGACCGCAGTGGAGAAGTGGAAGACGTCTATCAGGGAGGCACAGACCTTTTCTCGCATGCACGTGCTGCTGGGCATGCTGGACGCCTGCATCAAGTGGGACATGTCTGCCGAGAATGCTCGCTGCAAAGTCTGCCGCCGGAAAGGTAAGCGACGCTAAACGTACATCGACTTCACATAATATGACGCAGAACTATTAACCGTGTTAGTCTCACAGATAAGATCGTAGTTGACCAGAGATCTTCGCCTACCGATACTTTGGTGTATTCCGTACAATCCTCCCTTGCAAACCTATGCTGTGAAAACAAATCTTATCACTGTTCTAATTAATATGAAGGACTGCTGTAAAGTCTTTGTGTTGGTTCTGCAATTCAGTTATTTCTAAAATATCAGATTATATTCATTTTCTTTTTCAACAAATTTTAGCCCCTATATTGAATTTGCTACGCAAGTATGATCTGCGATTGTGGCATCTGAATTGGTGTAATTTTCTAAATGCTAAAGGGACAAATTTGCTTTAATATTATGTAAATAACTAAACATTATTGGCCCCAATTCTGACAGCAACATGAAGTTGTTTTCATGTTTTCACAGGTATTGAGGTATATTTTACAGGTATTTATATACAACTGACTTAACGCACTTTCAAACTGGTTGGGTAGTTCATCAATGGTGCCTGCATGCCCACCTTATAATGTGAGTCAGTGTAATCCAGATCCAGTCAGTAGGTGGCGATAACACTTCATTCCTAGATCCCAGGTCACTTGGTTTCCACTATGCACATCACAGGAGCACCAGCTTTAGTTTTTGTCCAATGTCCAGTTTAATAGCCATAATGATGTACCTGTTCTTTTGTCAAAAACATGTATGTTTTGAATTTCACTGATGCTTATTTTGGTTTGGTCTTTACTGGTTAGTGGTTACAGTAAGTAATAGTAACTTCTCAGTTAACCACCTTATTTACTAGAAGATGTGTTCATTTATTTTTAAGCAGTGAACACAGTGGGATATGAACCTTCTAACTCCGATTGACTGTTGGCAACTCTTTAGCATGTCAGTCTAATAGCCACTTGTTGGCCGGAAGACCAAGCTCAGGTAGACTATGATTAATATATTGTTCCTTTATCAGGTGACGATGAGAAGCTGATCTTGTGTGATGAGTGCAACAAGGCATTCCATCTGTTCTGCCTGCGTCCGGCCCTCTACCGTATCCCTGCCGGGGAGTGGCGCTGTCCAGCCTGCCAGCCCGCTGTAGCGAGACGTGCCTCTCGGGGAAGGTAACTCTTCTCTTTCTTCTGGGAGAGGCGTTATAATATAGAGACTTTGAAGAAGGACTCTGTGACCACTGAGCATGGCGAGAGGCAGGAGGAGGAGGAATTTGCCGTGCTTTTAAGCCAGATGTGACTAGACTGACAATTGAATACATCTGTTGCCACTGCTCCCTTTGATCTTGACCTGGGAGAGATTAGTGATACGGACCAAGTACACCAATAACTGGGTGTCGGTGTAGCTGCTACACTTGGATAAATAAAATGAAGAAAGATGAATGAACACACTGTAGCTCCCTATGTGCAATGTATTGGCATATACACAAGTGGCAGTTTTGAACTAATGAGTATGAAGAATAGCATTAGCTCAAAACGTTAATTATTGGCTGTGCCAATAAATTTCATTAATGTAGTTAAGTGAAGTGTGGACTCTTTCACATTTTCATTGATATGGTTCATTCAAATATATTTTATATGAAAATTGCCATGTGGGCCTCACAAACGTAACGTCCGGGTTTGATTGGCCAAATCCAGTCACAGAAATTCTGCATAATGAGTGCTTTTACCTTTGGTACTTTTAGTACATTTTGATACCAATCATTTTGTACTTTGTCTTTTACTTGAGTACATTTTGAATTCCAGACCTTTACCTTTGGTACTTTTAGTACATTTTGATACCAATCATTTTGTACTTTGTCTTTTACTTGAGTACATTTTGAATTCCAGACCTTTACTGGTAACAGAGTCGTTCTACATTGCAGTATTAGTACTTTTACTTAAGTAAAACATTTGAGTCGTTTTTCCACCACTGCAGCAATACATTGTGGATCTCCACTAGTGCTTTCCTCTGTTGACACTCAACACTGCTTTCTAGGAACTACAAGGAGGACACTGACGAAGAGGAGGACGAGGAGGAGTCGGAGGACGAGGATTCTGATGAGGAAGAAGAGGAGAGTGGGGAGGAGAACGACTACAAGGCCATGGGCCACAGCTGTAAGTAGCATGAGAAGCATTAACACTCATTAAATAGTTCTGTGTTTCTCAAACTTTTACATCTCAAGGTCTGGCCTTAACTCTGACAGTGTACAAATTTGTACACTGTCAGAGTTACAGACTTGTATGGGTCCATTTAGACCCCCCTAAAGGAACCCACAGAGAAACGCTGAAATAGTTGATCTAGTTAGTTCATGGTGCTGGAGTTTGGTTCACAATCAAAGGGCTGTGCAATAAGACTCCAAAATCAATATCATGATTATTTCAAACCTTTTCCTCGATTACAATTAGTGAATGATTAAAAACGTGTGAGCTTGTAGATCAGAGATTTTCACATTTTTGTACAGTAAAGTATAATACAGGCTACAGGGGGCTAAGTGGTTAATGAGACCATTTAGTAGATTTAAAGGAAAAATATTAGATTTGTTTCATTGACGTATGAGAAGTTGAAAAAATATATATTAAATGCTTAATTGGCCAGCCCTAACACGAGTCATTAAAGGGTGAGTTTATAACACGTGCCAAAATGAACCATTAACGAATGAGTTGAATAGTTATAACTGTGGGTGCAACAGCTTATGCTGGGGTTTCCAGAAACATGTTAGTGGCGAGAGTTTCTGTTACATTCAAGGTCACTGGATAAATATAAGACAAACATTATTTGCCAAGATGCTTTTGTGAAACAAGGCCCCGGACAACAGGGAGGGTGTTGAGGGCTGGGAATGACAGGAATGCTTTGGGCAGAATTTGGCCCCTGTCCTATCCCTGTCTCCATTGTCTCAGTGTTGTCTCGCTACTCAGGCCTTCAGCTACCTTTTTGATGTTATGGGCCACTCACCCTGACTTGACAAGAGAGTATGTGGCAGGGTGATCCGTCTGTGATTTCAGGCTTGCGCTTCAAGGTAGTGAGTGACAGGCCATTGTTTTTATTAGAGGGCTGAAAGTAAAGCTCAGCACCCTTTTCTCCCCCTCATATTTCTATCCATCCACCCCTCCTTCCTCACGAGTGGCTGCCAATAGAACATTGTGCGAAGACCCCTGCATCGTTTGGTTCGTTTTTGTGGCCTACATTTGGTGTGCTGTTCGGGGTCATTTTCACAATTATTATATAATAATCTCCCACAGTGAGACCAAGGAAGAAAAATAAACAGACGTCGTCCCGATCCAAAAGCTCCAATAAGAAGTCCAAGAAGCAGTCGCCGCCCAGTAAAAGCAGCAGTAAACAGAAGACTGGTCCAAACAGCCCTGCAGACATTGATGAACTGGTGAGGACAGACACATACACAATATCTACACTATAATTCACCTCCCTTCTCAGTGGCAACACTGGCAAAATGCTCTCGCTTTGTAGGATCCTGGGAGAACAGAGACTTGATCCTCACAAGTTGGAATTTAAAGAAACGCAGGCGCACACACACAGAGAATGTTTAGTAACTTGAGTATAGATGGCTATGTTATTATTACACTAAGCAAAGCACACTTTCTGCTTAATAGAAAAAATATAATCTGACTTTTATAACTTGTGTTAACCCTCCTTGAGTCAGTATCATGGGGAGGAAACAGGGTTATAAGTCCCACAATTCCCCTACACATTGCTCCTTCCAAATAAAACCACAGATCTGTCAGGAGCCATTTTTTATTGTCCAGCACACATGTAATTCTGACATCATATTTAGTCACTGACTTTGGTCCAGTGTTGTATGCTAATGATTGGTTGTGTGGATGCAGGTACGTCAAAGTTCCAGGACAGGCGTGCGCAAGCAGGTGCTGGAGCTGGAGAAATGTGAGGAGATCCTGCAGAAACTGATCAAATTCCGCCACAGCTGGCCTTTCAGGTAAAAAACAGCATACTGCACCTGGATTTGTGCACAAACACACCCATGCGTAACAGTGGTAGTTCTCATCGCAGTGAATAACTACTGTGCTATGAACTGCAGTTATGGTTTCATATTATCGCCCTTGATTATGCCAGTGTTTTTAAAAGACTGGGTCTCTAGATAATTATGGAGAAATTGCTATTCAGAGGATACATTTCAACACTGTATGGTTATCTGGATACTTGTGGGTTAGTAGAGTAAAAACAGGCTAACTATTGTATTGCTATTTTGTCCTGAACAAAATAATATTGAGGCTGTGACAGTTCTTTGATATGTTTTTATAAAAATTCAAAAATATATTTTCTTTCCACCTATAACTACCAAATGGGGAGGACGGGTTAAATTGGTTTAAACGAATGTCATGCCATTTCTCCCGATGTCTCAGAGAGCCTGTGTCAACCGACGAGGCGGAAGACTACCTGGACATCATCTCCAACCCCATGGACTTCCAAACCATGCAGGACAAGTTCAGCCAGGGCGCCTACCGGCACGGCCACGACTTCCTGGAAGACATGAAGCTGGTGTTCCACAACGCAGAGGAGTACAACCAGGAAGGCAGCTCTGTGCTTTCCTGCCTGGCCAAGACGGAGCAGAGCCTCACAGACCTCCTCAACAAGATGCTGCCCGGCCTCAACTACCTCCGCAGACGCTCGCGCAAACGCGTCAGCCGAGCTCCCGTCACCTCAGAGGAGGAGGAGGAGGACGACGAGGAGGACGAAGAGGAGGAGGGAGGAGAAGAAGAGGAGGACGAAGAGGAAGAAGAAGAGGAGGAGGAGGAAGTTCCGAAGGCGAAGAAGATGCAGAACGGCAAAGCAGGCAGTAGCAGGAGAGCGGCGGTGGAGCGGGGAAAGAAAACACGACATAGCAAGGGACAGGGGGAGGATGAGAGCGACAGTGAGGAGGAGGAGGAAGGCAAGAGGAGGAGCAAGCGGTCTTCCGCCACCTCCTCCAGTAAGAGGAGTTACAAGGAGCAGGAGAGTGATAGCGAGCGGGACACAAGGAGAACTCGACGGAAGGGAGGCCGGGGGGACGGGGGTAGCGACGAGGACGGGTCAAGCCAGCGACATTCCAAAAGGCAGAAACGCTCGTGAAGTGCAGGGTGATATTTTTTCTTTTTTTATACGTCTCCTTAATATTTCTTTTGAATTTCTGAATCGCTCTTAAACAAAAACAAAATGACCTAATAATAAAAAGAGAATTTGAGCAGCGGACCCTCCTAACCTCCTCCTATAGCCAGACAAACAGGACTCAACTGTCAGCTGGAGACCTTTTTTTGTGTTTTTGGAATTTATGTTCATATTTTGAAGAAAAAACAAACAAGATAGAAAACTGATTTATATTTTGTAATGCGTTTAATATTGGTGAATTTTGTTTATCAACCAAGGAAAAAAAAAAGACATTTCCTATAGCGAGGATGTCCTGAGAGCTCTTAATAAGAGTATTTAATTTGAATTTCCTTCCCCACTTCATGACCTCACAATAAACTGGTCCTCCCAAACAGAGCATAATTTTGGCTTGTTTCCCCAGAAGAGTGGAGTTGGTAAACTGGAACAGCAGGCCTCTGCTAAAAGGATTGCTTTGCATGACCCTGAAACACCAGCCTACTGTGTTAACCGGAGGTCTTCCTCCGGGCTACACACAGATTACACAGAATCCAGCCATCAGTTTACTCGGGTATTGCAAAAAAAAAATAGAAATTTATAGCCGTAACAATCATCCATCGTTCAAGTGTTATGCTTTGTCGTTAACAACGATGGTTATTAAGCTTGTCGTTCATAACGGTGATTTAATTAATTCTGTCTGTTTGTTTGTTTTGTTAGTTTTAAGGTATTCATATCTATGTTTTATACCTGCAAGCAGAATGAGGCATCTGTCCCAGGGATTGGAAACATAGAGTTGATGTTAGTTCTTCACCATCCCCTGTCCGCTCTGCTTCAGGTTCCTAATGAGCTTTACAATCACCAAGTTCCTCTATTCCAGTACAAATCTATGGATGAGAACATATGCATGTCAACAGCCAGACTTTACATTTTGGGCTGGCATAGAGGTTGCAGTGTTGAATTAGCTAGACCTTGACAGGCTAGAACTGACATTTTAAATTCCATTGCTGATCTTGCTTTTTGCCCTGCCATATTAGTGAAACCCCTTAATCTGTCTTATGCTCACCAGCACTATACCCTTTTGATATGTACTTCAATTAAGCCAACATTGGCAGGACCATACTTGATTATTTTTGAAAATAAATGCATATTGATAACTATTGTAACCAGTGTTGTAAACAAACAACACAACGTTTGTTGAAAAAAGAAACGGGCATTTTGAAGTTTTAACTTTTTCTTTGCACATTTTATTCGGCTACATGTATGTGATACTTGTAATTGTTAACCACTTCCTCAAGATTTCTTTGCTAAAACCTACCAAGGCTCCCCTTGTCCGCTCGGACAATCTATGAATCAGAATTTGACTTAATCTAACGACTGCCCTCTTTTGCATCTCTTAAAGGAGGTAAAATGGTATGAAAAGTCAAAATGCGTGTGGATTCGACCTGTAGGCTCACCAACCAACTGCAGTGTGTCCTGTCAGGGACACCAGGTGGCAGTCTGTTGCTGTCTAAGTAATCTTGTGACCTCTTAAGACCAGCATTTCACTAACTTTAAGGTTTCAAGGTTTTCCGTTAACTCTGACTTGTATGGGTCAATTTAGACCCCCATAAAGAAACCCACAGAGTCCCTGGAACCCACTTTGAGAACCACTGTCTTAGACAATGTTGTGTAAACTATGATGGAGGCGTTACACCAACTTCCAGGTGCTTTATGGGTCTACCATGCACTATTGGCTTTCCCGTAATGGGCAGCCAGGTACCGGGGACCCAAATCCTGCAGAATGGAATCCTCTTTTTGTGTGGCTATTCAAAAAAAAAAAATCCTTTTGACAGAATGTTAGCAGCTAGTCCATTTTCAAAATCTGCTAGCCACTGCCCAACAAATGGGTGGGGGGTGGGGTGGGGGCGTTTGCTTCCCCTTGAATGTTCAGATAGTTTTCTTGTAGGGGGTTGTGAAGTGTATATACTGATTAGGCAGTCGGTTACAGCTACATTGTTTGCTCTGTTTTGTATGTACTGTGCCGTGCTGCTTTTTCTTTTCCCCCAGTGTTTATTATAGCGCTGGTAACAACACTTTTGTTTCCCTCCTGGTTAAAGACTTTATTTGGACATTGCAGATTTTCTTAAACGTGCTTTGGGTTGATTTGTTGTTTTTTTTCCCCCCCATTTTTCATGTGACATGATTGCAAATTCCTTATTGGCTGTTTAAAATCACTGTCCATTTTTTGAGTTTTAAAAACATGCAGAAGTGACTGCCCTCCTCAAGAAAAGATGACTGTTGTAAATGCTTTTTTCTGGAGGAACCAAACAAAATCTTTTACACTTCATTTTTATATATATATATATTTATAGTCACTAAATCTGGGGCCAGGCAGGGGCCAGTTTAAGGGGGGAGGGGGGGTTCACATGTAAAGAGTTTCCAATAAAGACGAAGGATGAACAGTAGTTTTACGTTTTCCCCTGTTTCTTTGTTTTGTGGTGGAAATTGTCAGCCTAGTCATCAATCACTGCCAAATAAACCTTGTGATAGATACCATACGTAATTGACAGGGAGGATGGGGAGAAGCTGGTAGCCACAGGACCGCAGACTGATGTGTCTTCATTACTTTGGAATAAAACAAACAAAAAAGCATCCTACAATTGTCTCGCTCAATGTTGTGGACTCCAGTTGGTTAAAACCTACAGTACCATGTCTTCATATGAAGAGAAGTGTTGGCATCACATTTGAGCTCACACTTCTGTATAGCTGGAAATGGGTCATGTCTTCAATGACATTAACCACTATGCCTACCTGTTTTTTACTATTTGTAATTTCAAAATGGTATAAATGCAAAACGTGTGTGAGAATGATCTACATGGGCATAAAAGGGGAAACAGACAGACTGATAATGATTACTGTAGTACTCTGAGAACGGGTATTGAATAACTGGAGAGGCATTCGGGTTGGTGTATATCGTTCCCAACAGGCATCTGTCTAGTCTTTCAAAGATAGCAGATTTACAAGCTCATGATATGATGTGTTGTGAACTTATATATTGGCTATTTTCGGCAAAGAGATGAAATGAGGATAAACCTCGGTCAACAAAGTGTATATAGGGATGTGGTTAAGCTGATGTAGGCCTAGTAGACGGTAGATGCTGGTGAATCACACAGTGGAGAGAAAAACGGACAGTACGAGGCTAGGGAAATTATGGTGAGGCGATGGCGGCTCGTAAAACATCTCTAATTTCTGCGAGCCAACAGGTGTAGAAGAAAGGACAGATGCAGATCATAACAGGTCAAAGATGTAAAAATTCTGTGGCAATGTAGGCTACGACCCAAACACTGATAAAAGCATTCATGTCATGGTGGCTAAACTCTGATGACCTTTGCACAGCTGATGAACATTTCCCAGTAGGCCTACTCTCACCCTAACATGTTGCTGTGTGTGTAAAGTCAAATTGTGTATGAAAAGTGTATTTGTAGGCTACTGCTGAACACTTAAACCCCTATATAGCCTACTTTGTTGTCAGGGGTAAAAATAGATCTACAAGCCTACAGCATACTGCATTGCACACGTCTTGAGCTTTGTAGATCTTTTTTCCCTGAGCCCCCACCCCAGTATAGGGACACAGGGGATCAAGTGGTTTTAAGGCTTTTATAAATAATTGCAACATCAAATCTAGGACACAAAACACTGTGATGTTCCCCTGCTCTGATATTATATGGTCTTTATATATCAAGATGTATTACTATTTTGTTAATGTTTTGCAACTCACAGTCTTCAGAAAAGCTACAAAGGTTTTATCATATAAAGGAATTTGGCCCATGTCTGGGTGAAGTCACCAGGTTTTCAGGGCTAAGTTAATGCACAGCACACTCAATCTGGGAACTCATAATGCACATTACAAACCACTTCTGCAAAAACGGCTCCAGGTGCTCTACTACTCGAACAAGCAAACAGTGGCCACGCGCTGTGTAACCTTTGAACCTTGTGCAAACTGCCAACAGGAGTGAATGAGAGTCCCATCCATGGCTCGTATGTACGGGAGCACTACAGAACAAACCACACCGCAAATATTGACCTACAGTTTCAAGGACCAACTACATGGGGCAAAGAGCAAACAAGTGTGTTTCTCAGTTTAATTCCATGAGACATTATGTGTTGTAGCCCCACACAGAGACCTGTGCTTGTATTATGCATAGCCTACATTTAAATGAAACCTACATTTCAACAGCTCGTAAATACATAGTCCCTCCCTCTGTAATGCCCATCTAGACAAATCATATATAGTTCAGTTTTCATTGGCAGAAGTGCTTCAAAATGCAAGGAATGTAGCTTCCACATAGCATTTGAATGACGTAGTATAACTAATCTGTTATACTTGCAGGCATGTTTCTCCTGGGTTTGAGAATGTAGTGTAGAAGGACTAACAAATTATAGTCCATGGCTGCATTAACGATATTTATCATCAGTGCCAAGGCCTAAATTACTTAATTACTTCACCCCCAAAATGACTTTTTTTCTATTGATTACTCAGGCCATGGAGAGTAGAGTTCAATAATATTTTTTGGTTTTTGTCACATTCCTAAGACAAAAATGTGATAACAATAAATTTACCCCCATTGATTCCGGATGGTGACCCGTTTCGAAACGGGTCACCATCCGGAATCAATGGGGGTAAATTTACTCGAATCAAAATGTTGTCTTAGGAATGTGACAAAAACCAAAAAATATTATTGAACTCTACTCTCCATGGCCTGAGTAATCAATAGAAAAAAAGTCATTTTGGGGTGAACTACTCCTTTAAGAAGTGTGGAGTGAAGTTTGAGCCACGAGTGAAGAAATACAGCAGCAGCACATTGCTGAATGAGCTCAGTCAGGATCTCACCAGTCTATGGACTAGCCCTCTATCATGCTGGTGGGCACAGGAAGGCACAAACAAAGAAAAAGGACAAGGAAGAGAGACAGAAAAAGCAGGACTGTCTGCCAGAACAGAGGCAGACAGTAACATAATCATTCACAGAGTGTAAAGGTGACCAGGAAATTGCATGCCAAAAACAACCCAATATAACCGCAGCAGTAACATGCCCTAAATCTCTCCTCCTCTTGCTCTCATTGTGAGTGCGAATGATTATTAATGCATTATTCACAAAAGCAGAGCCTGCTGCCCCACCCTTCTCTCCTAATTTTCTCTACTGAAGTGCGTGCTCTCCCTTTGATGATAAAACCAAAGTACGCAAGTGAGTGCAGAAATAGAGGAGTTCAGAGGATGGGGTTTTCTCTGGGGGAGACAGAGATCTCATCCCAGAGGGGAGCCCACACTCTTCTGAAGCACAGACAGAATCTTATCCTGCAGAGCAGACTGCAAGTCAGCATTTACATGTCACTCATACAGTATATCCTCCCTCTGTCAATGCTTCCAGACGTGTGTGCCAACTCAACATCACACAGACCTGACCTGTTTACAATTCTTTTTGGATGTTCATCAGACAAATAAAAAGCCTATGTGATGTTTGTTCCTGTATGTGATGGACTTTTTCATTTTTTCATTTTTTTTTCACAAATCACATTTTAATCAAAGGCTTTTGTAAATAAAAAAGTTTTATACTTGGGTAAAGAAATTAGAATGTCTTTGAAGTGGAGGAATCTGATTATGCAACAGCCATACCGTTGCTGGTGAAATGAAAGTTTCAAACTTTTAAAATTAGGTTGAGTCAGGCTGGTTTAAAATAAATAAACACAAGACTCATTTCAGATCATTAGGCAGGTCTGTTTATACTGTAAGTGTAGAGGATTTCACTGACTCGCTTAATGAGTGAAAAGTCAGCTAAATGTTATGCCCTGACTTGACGAATTGTTTCTCTCATTCCACAAATCTTTGGTTTGTTAAATGTTTGGCGTTTGTCTCTGTCTCAATAGACAGGAAATAGCTGCAGTGATTTGAACACTCATTCTAAAATAAATCCCATGTATGATTGTGTTTTCTGATTAACCATAAATAATATAGCCTACAGCTTGTCAAGGGCAGAGCCAGTATTTTTCGATTTTGATCATCACATATATCTAAAGAAATAAATCTTCCCTTGATACAGCATACATAGCAAAACATTTTATACTTATATCATGAGCAAGGTCCTGGCTGGCCATGTTAGTAACCGTGTTATGCCTAATTTATGCTCTGCCATACGATAATTTATGAATCATTGTTTAGAATGTGGATGATTGATGTCCATAAAGTTAATAGTCTCATTAGTCTGTCATACCAATCCAAGCCTGGTTTCTCAATGGCATCTTAGCATAAACATAAGTTTTTTTCCCCCTTCAAGTTGCTGCAGAACCTGTGTAGATAAATTCTAAGACCTGGCATCAGAGTTAAGGGGTCCACAGCTGCCAGGGACATCACAAGGGGGGGGGGAGTGGGACTGAGTTACTAGGGCCCAAAGTAATAATAATATTAATTAGCTATTGAAAAATAGCAGCTCTACAAGCTCACAGCGCGGCACAGAGTGCCGCGCTGCAAGCTTGTAGATCTGCTATTTTTGAAAAGTTGTGAAAATGTGTCTTTGAATATTATTTTTAAGAGA
>NC_137817.1:21400417-21447917 GCF_963921795.1 Nannobrachium achirus
GCAAGCACATTTAGATTGTGGTGGACAGTTACTGGAGCAATAAGAGACCCCCAGCCTCCCCATATCATTCTTGGTCCTCACTGGTAACTTTCCACTAGCCAGAACCTATACAGTATAACCCAAACATGATCTCGTAGTAGGCCTTCAGAGTGGAGGTGGCACTGGCATGGCACAATATACTGTATATCTATCTATAAATAAGGGAAAATCTACGTCTGCGTGTCTGCACTGACGTCATTGACAGGGTGACGGGTGCAGGGTGACGGGTGCACCCTGCCAAAACCCTTGAAAAAACCTAGGGTGACGTCATCCGATGGGAAAACCCTTGAAAAAAAAACATGATGACGTTATCCAATGAGAAAACGTTAGCCAATCAGAGAGGGGTAAAGGGTGACGTCATAATATTGAGGCATATATAAGAACCAACAGCAACAGAAGAATCCATAACAGATATGGTTGTTATGGATACCGAGAATGAATTGGCTTCCATCTAAAGGCCCTGCCGAAACCGGGTTTCGGCAGGGCAGAGGTTTATTGAATTCAAACGATATGATGTTAACTACAACCAGAATTATCTAACAATTGCTGCAGATGTTCTACCAGTCTGTTGTGGCCAGCGTCCTCTTCTCTGCAATTGCATGTTGGGGGGGGGGGGGGGGCTACATCAACAAAAGGGACAGTAACAGATTGAACAAGCTAGTGAAGAAGGCTGGCTCTGTCATTGGAGCTAAACAGGATGGTGGAGGTGGTCATGTATGGCTGAGCATAATGAGGAACTTCATGACTAACCCTTCCAATCCCATCCCCTCCAGAAGGGAACAGTAGGGGGTCTGAGTTCCAGCGGTGAACGCAGATTCATCCTTCCAGATCGGAAGACTAGGTCAACAATGTTCGATACACAAGCCGTAGTGGAATGGGTACTCTGTCAACAAGTACAATGAGTAGGCTATAGCTTAAATAGGTGGGGCATGCATGCATTCTCAACTTGCATCGTTCTCAAGTAGGCCGGTGTCCACTTATAAATAACCCATTGATTGTAAAATCTTATTAAGTTATTAGCAACGTTTTAACACTAACGGGTACCACCTTGGATACACCTATGCATTGTTCCCGATTTACACTGTCCAATTCACACCGTCCCAGAGGTGCCCAAGTACACACGCACACACACACACACACACACACACACACACACACACACACGCGCGCACACGCGCACACACACACACACACACACACACACACACACACACACACACACACACACACACACACACACACACACACACACACACACACACACACACACACACACACACACACACACACACACACACACACACACACAATTATGTCAAACTTGGTTTCCTGAAAATATCCTCTTTAACTCTAATGATGGTTTGAAATGGGGGGAAAATCTCTGTCCAGACAGCAATCCAAAACAGAAGACTCTCTGACACAGAATTGACTTCCAAAAGTGTGAAAGCTAAGAAGCAGACTGGAGCAGAATTGCTATCCGGGGAATTTCCTAAAAGTATCACTGCTAACCTATTTGTTGAACTGCAAGCAAGTAGCCATATTCAAACCTAGGGAGTAGGACCCAAAACAGGTTGTAGGAATATATTTTGACAAAATGATTTCAAGAAAATAATGACCATATTTTAACCCATGTTGACATACTATGTATTTGTCTAGAACTCTAGATCTAGAATGCAAAGTTACTTTCAGTACACAGGACGTGGACAATAGATGGTCACCTAAGTGGATTTTGTCCCTTAAAAACCTAAAACACAGTAAATCAGTTATTTTGGCAGTGGCAACCAACACTGCCATCCAACGAATAGCTAAACCTGAATTATACATGGCTGCATGCAGGTGTCGCCCCCCGAAAATAGCTGATCTACAAGTTCACAGTGTGTAAAATCAGGCATAAATCAGGCTTAAGCCATACGCCCTCCTACATTGTGTGGGGGCAATGGGCACTCGTCTGTGACCCAGAGTGTTCTGTCTGACTGCAACTGAAAACAAACAAGAAGAGGGGAAATTTCACACCATCAGCACCTCCCAAGATTAAGACCCATAACTCCCTGCACTTTCTCTCTTCCCTTTCTTTGGCTTTGTTCCACTCCATCTCTCTCTCCCTCTCCACATATCTCTCACGCTCTCTGTCTATATCTCTCTATCATTTCTGTCTGCCCTCTCTCTCTCTCGCTCTCCCCCCCTCTCTCCCTTCTCACGTCATTTTCTGCCAAGATGGAAGACAAAGTAAGGGGTGGATATACCTCCGTGCCAGGCATCACTTTCACTTTTAATTAAAACTTCACACCCAAAATAAATGTTGCAGAGTATCGCACCGACTGCTATCACCCTGTGAGAGACCGAGACCGCCAAGGCCAAGTGTTTGTCTTAGCAAGGATAAATAACCAAGTGGCAGCTTTCTCTGTAAGGGAATCGGCTGCCTCTGTCGTTTTGTCGGATTAGCTCGGGTAAGGAAAACATGGGGATCGTGTTCCGTGTGTTTCCCACTCTCCGGCCGTTCAGCATAAACACCCAGGGTTTTTTGGCCGTGCCTCACATCCGCCCCCACGACTTCTCCGCCGCTCGCCTCAGCCCCCGGGGCCCCGGTGTGTGTGCGTGTGTCTGTGTGTGTTGGTGGCGAGGGGGGTTGTTTTAGTAGCGCAGCCCAGCAGAGTGTTTGGTTGTGTTGTGTGTCACACTGGGTGAGTGTTTGATTATGTTGAGGGGTTACACGGAGTGGGTGTGCGTGAGCAGGACCACAGCAGAAAGGGGGAAACGCTAATCCTCCTTTCACTTTGTCCTCCACACAGCACAGCTCTTTCAGGACACTTCAGACCAGAGCTGTGGAGGAATTCATCTAACTGCTCCTCTGAGAGGCGCTTTGGCTCCGAGGGCCCTCTTGGAATGCCGTTGTCCATACTGAGCACGCACGCACACAGACAGACACACACGTGCATGTACACGTGCATGTACATTTGCATGTACACTTGTATACACACACGCACACATGCGACCATATGCAAACAGAAACACACAAGTCACACATGCAGTCAATGACACAAAGACAGGATATGAACTCGAATGGACCCATAAGGGTCCAGACAGTAAGGGTCCATCTGGGTCTGGAGTCTGACACATGATCATACATCATCTGTGTCGAAAACCCGATATCAAAAGTAATCAAAATGTGCAGGCACGTGCACACATAGATATCAATGGGGGCTTGAGTCCCTGCCCCTTTATCTGTCTGTAAAAAGTGCCCTCTCTAGACCACAAATGCAGTTTTTACTATGGTGAAAGAAATGCAAAATGCCCTCTTTCCATGCCATACTTGAAGGCAGCATTCAAGAGAATTCCCTTGTCCAAACGCTCCTGAACTTGAATGCAACATCTCATGTTGAAAGAACTGCCCTCTCTGTGTAGAAATCCATGCCATTAAGCAACATCTCCAATATTGACTTGATAATGCTTAGTTCAATGTGGTATCACGTACCGAAAATAGCCGACCTCCAGGCTCACAACGAGTCGCAGCGCGACGCGCTGTGAGCTTGGAGGTCTGCTATTTTCGATATTTCCACCAAAAGGCCCTTTTAGAAATGTCAGCCCCTGCCTCTCTAACATTCTCTGCACGTCCCTTAAAATGTGTGATGTTGACACTGGCCTCATGGTTTCATGTACAATGAAACCAAGTCTTTCTTTTAGCCCTGATTAGGCTCTGCAGTGGGAACCACGCCATAGCACAGCACAGCACAGCACACCTGGCACAGTTGGGTTCTGGTCTGAGGCTATAGTCGGGGCCACAGTAATAGGCACTTTACCCCCCCACTCCCCCACCCCTACATCCGCCCAGGACCATGTACTGCTTTAACGAGGCTCTACCCAAGGCTGTAAACAAGGCCAGATGCAACCCCAAAACACACACACAGGAAATGTCTCATGACCGTAACAACACGGGGATCATGCCAGCTCATGCATGATGGGGTGCGAACAGGAAGGCTGATCCTCGCAGGTTTTCTCTAAAGCATGCTATTATCCTGAGGGGGAGAGACTGCATGTGGTGGTGGTGGTGGTGGTGGTGGTACGGCGCTCGCTCGCTCGCTTGTTCCTCCGCGTGCCAAATCCCAGACGGCCCGCCAAGATCATCACAGACCACTGCCTTTTTCGCTTCTTTTCCAATGCCTACAGTTACAGTATATACACAAACCACAGTTTATTCAGCACTGTATTGGACCTGGCATGTAAGCGTTTGACACGCTACAATAGGAACTATGTCTGTCCTTACATAAAGAATACCTCTCATGCAATACCTTTTTTTTTGGGGGGGGGGGGGGGGGGGGGGGATTGTGTGTGTGGTGGTGGTGGGGGGGGGGGGGTGAGACCTGGACAAAAGGTCCAGTGTGTGAGTGAATGTGGCCCCAGCTGGTTCTCTTTACAACTAGACTGGCTAATGTATAGTGATCAGCCTAAGTCAACAGTCCCAGCCGGAAAAAAGGCTTAATTGATGATAGGAAATTTTTTGGGCAAATGTGTTTGAACTGCCCAGAACTGTCCCATTGAATTCTCTGTTTTGCTTTGCCCGCGAAACACAGACAACAACTGGGCAACTTCAACACAGGCCACCTCCTGACTGTACAGGTAGTTGCCATGGACTGTGTGTGTAATATTGTACAATGACAGATTAATTAAAATGTAGATTTTTTGAAACAGAAGAATACAAGGACACAAACCAGGGCTAGAGCACAGTTGCCATTGGTGGAGAAGGGACGCCACTTGAGAACCCTTCCCCTGAGTATAAACAGTCACGCATATACGCACACACACACATAAACATCTCTCCCATCACCTGGGGGGCAAAGTTAATAAGCTGTGCGCTGAATAATATGTGAATGTTGGTGTCAGCACTTTAATCGTGTGCTTCAATAAAGGATGTTTAGGCCTCATGGCGCAAAGAATAACTCCCATGTTTAAGACTAATGGACCCTGACAGGTTCATTTGGGTCTGTTATTACACCCTCAGAGTTATATTAGCACTTTCACAGTCAGTGGTGGACACTGGACAGTAACAAAGTACATTTATTGTCTCCACCAGCCGAAGGCTGAGGGAGAGTATATTTTCCCCTCCGTCCGTCCGTCCGTGCGTCCGTCCGTGCGTCCGTCCGTCCGTCCGTCCGTTTGTCCGTTACCAGCTAATCTCCGGCGCCGTTGGCCCGGTCGCTGCCAAACTGTGCACACACACTCCCTCGACACCAATTCAGAACCTCTGCCCCAAATATTTCACATGGGCCTGTTCTAGCGCCACCAGGAGGCCGACTTTTGCAAAACTAACTTTTGCCAGTACTCCTACAGATTTTGTCCAAAAATCACGTAAATCAGTAGACAGTATCTCTACAGTCATGTGATCGACATGGATGTGTCAGATTTTCCATATTCCATCCTGATTGGCTAAAACTGGCTTTCAAAGTTTGCAGGATTGGTCAGTTTTGAATAAAATGCCTGAAATCCTGAACGCAGTGTGCGATTTTGGTGAAATTGTGCATGCACATTCCCAATAGGCAGAGGAATAAATGCCACTTAAGACAAATCAAATCAGCCTCATGGTGGCGCTATAACAGGCCGATTCATGTTTTCACCTATAACTCCACCGATTAGTGTCAAACTTTGTATGCGCACTCCTTAGAGGCCAAGGTAAAACCTTTTCCCTGCATTTTTTACATCAGCCTTTTATAGCGCCATCAGGAGGCCGACTTATGTAAAACACATTACATGCCTGACCTGGTGGAGACCTGTGCTCGGAAGAGCACTGCTTCTAGTTGTATCTGTATTTTTTGGTATTTCTTTTTACTTTTTTTCACTAGCCCTGGGTGCCAATGACGGTTTTGACGGTTTTTGTGTTTTTTGTATAGAAAAAAAACTTTTTTTTTTTTTTTTTCAAAAAAATTCAAAAAAAAATCAAACAAGCACAGGTCTCCACCAGGTCAGGCATGTAATGTGTTTTACATAAGTCGGCCTCCTGATGGCGCTATAAAAGGCTGATGTAAAAAATGCAGGGAAAAGGTTTTACCTTGGCCTCTAAGGAGTGCGCATACAAAGTTTGACACTAATCGGTGGAGTTATAGGTGAAAACATGAATCGGCCTGTTATAGCGCCACCATGAGGCTGATTTGATTTTTCTTAAGTGGCATTTATTCCTCTGCCTATTGGGAATGTGCATGCACAATTTCACCAAAATCGCACACTGCGTTCAGGATTTCAGGCATTTTATTCAAAACTGACCAATCCTGCAAACTTTGAAAGCCAGTTTTAGCCAATCAGGATGGAATATGGAAAATCTGACACATCCATGTCGATCACATGACTGTAGAGATACTGTCTACTGATTTACGTGATTTTTGGACAAAATCTGTAGGAGTACTGGCAAAAGTTAGTTTTGCAAAAGTCGGCCTCCTGGTGGCGCTAGAACAGGCCCATGTGAAATATTTGGGGCAAAGGTTCTGAATTGGTGTCGAGGGATTGTGTGTGCACAGTTTGGCAGCGACCGGGCCAACGGCGCCGGAGATTAGCTGGTAACGGACAAACGGACGGACGCACGCACAGACGGACGCACGCACGGACGGACGGATGGAGGGGAAAACATACTCTCCCTCAGCCTTCGGCTGGTGGAGACAAAAATCCTGGCACAGCTACCTTGGAGCCATTTTGGCATTTGGCACAGAATGAGCTTAATATATATAAACATCAATAGCATAGGTTAATTCCACAATTATTTAACTTTCTAGTTAGCCCAATGAGTGGATGTATAAGTAAATACAAAATCTCAGAATCAGTTCTATTGTCACATCACAGGATTACGGCAGTAAAACAGTGGGTGAAATAGGCTCTATGCATATACGCCATTTTGTTCTACTTCCGGGTGTCTTTCGACTTCCTTCACAGGTGTTACCGATGATACTAATGCAGGGTCTGTTCCATTCTGGTCAAACAGAGTCAGGGTGCTGATATTGTGCATGTTGGCTCACTGGAAACACTCTGCTACACCAGTGGAGACCCACTGTGCAATAAATCAAACAGAGCCTTGATTAGTATTGATTGATTGATTGATTGAAGAATTTATTAGAAGTTTGCAATAGAAAAAAGTACAGTTTCATGACAGTACAAATCACTGGTACAAGGTCAACTAAAAGGAGATCCTAGAAAGCCGAGGCTTATTTCCACAGGAACCACACTTTAAGTATCTCATATAACATTGAAAGACAGACGGATAGAACATAGTACTTTATCTAGGATAATATCAGTTTCAAAAGCATAACATCAAATACAAAAGGCAGAATACAAAGAAAAAAGGGGGGGGGGGAGCATGGGGGCTTAGTCTATTTACAAGTCACGGGTAGCTGCTGTCTGAAGGTGACTTTTCATACCAATTTTGAAGGAGGCTAGGGATTTGCTCTCCTTTAGGGCTTGTGGAAGGGCGTTCCACATGTTGATGGTATAGCAGGAGAACGAGTTAGCACCTTGTTTAGTGTTAAATCTACGCTGATGATGATTAGTGGAGCTGCCTCTGGTGTTATGATCGTGAACATCCTTGACCTTTAAGAAGTAGTTTGTCAGGTACATGGGAATCTTTGAGGTGTAGTGTATCTTGTACACCAGGCCCATTGCAAGATGCTGTACTCTGTCAGCTACTTTGAGCCACCCCACGCTTTCGTGGTGATGCTCGGTAAGGTGGGTCAGAGGAGGGAGACCAAGCACAACCCTAATTAGTTTGTTTTGGGCTGTTTGGAGCTTTAGCTTTAAGGCAGCTGGGGCGTCGCGATACCAGACAAGGACTCCGTAATCAATGAGGGGCCCAATAAGAGCACCTCCTAGTGTCTTTCGGGATTTAATATTGATCAGTGGGGCAACTCTTTGCAAGAAGCGAATTCGTTGATTGACTTTATTGATTACCTTGGTGGTCATTTTTTCACTGGATAGGTTAGCCTCCAGGATGCAACCCAGGTAGCAGATGTGGTTTTTTCTTTCTATCACAGTGTCACCTACTTTAATTGTGAAGTTCTCAACTAGGCTAAGTTTCTGACTAGATCCAAAGAGGATACATTCAGTTTTGCCTAGGTGAATTGAGAGTCTGTTGTCATTGAGCCAGGTGCAGATCTTGTTAAGTTCACAGCTAAGGGCCTTTTCAACCTGCAAAATGTCTCTGCCTGAGACTAGGAGAGCCGAGTCATCCGCGAACAGAAACAGATTGCAGTCACAAGCAGATGACATGTCGTTTACGTATATTAAGAACAACAGTGGTCCTAGTATACTCCCTTGAGGTACTCCACAGTTTACTGGGAGGGGGGGGGGACAGGGTTCCGTTGACTTCCACCATCTGTTCCCTCCCCACCAAGTAAGAGTGCATCCATCTCACTGCTGTGCTATCAAGACCAATAGCTTTGAGTTTTTCGATCAGAATAGAATGATCGACGGTGTCAAATGCCTTCTGGAGGTCCAGCATGACCATGCCGCAATATTTGCCATCGTGAATTTCACGTTTGATGTAATCATTCAAATAGATGAGGCATGTATCTGTGGAATGGGACTCTCTGAAGCCAGACTGGAACTCGTAGATCAGTTTATTCTCTTCAAGATATTTAGCCACCTGTTCATAGACAATTTTTTCCATTACCTTAGAGATGGAACTAAGGATTGAGATTGGCCTGTAGTTGCCAGGGTCAAGTTTACTGCCTTTTTTGTGCAGGGGGGGTTACCTTGGCTAATTTGAAGTCCTGGGGGACATAACCCTGCTTGATAGATAGATTAATAATATGGGTAATAATTGGGGCAATGGTGGCAGCTGAGTCTATGAGAAATTTGGGGGCAATTTTATCATGGCCAGCGGCCTTGAATTGAGGTAGGGTGCGCAGTTTTTTAAACACTTCATCAGTTGACACCGTGGCAAGTTTAAAGTTGTCTTTGCATACCCCAAGGTTCCTGTAGAATTTCAAGATGTGCCTAACACCAAACAGCCCAGATGGAGCGGGCAGTTTATTGACCAGATTTTTGGCCATGGAGGTGAAGTAGATGTTGAGATTTTTGGCTACATCAAGACTATCAGTGAGGAGGGTTATGGGAGTTTGGATGGATATGTTGCTGGCTATGGATCTGAGTTTAGCACCACAGCCTAGCTGGGTTTTAAATAGCTTCCATAGGTCTCGTGGTTTGTGGATGTTTTCCTCAACTTTCTCATCCAAGTAGTTTTTTTTGGCAGAAAGGATTAAGGAGGTTGTCCGATTTCTCAGTTTATTAGCCTCTAAACTGACTATTTCTAATTTGGCTTTAAGGTGTTTATTGGGGCCTTTTTTGAGTTTGTGATTATATTTGCGTTTCTCAGAGTATTTTTTGTCTCTGAGTTTCATTGATTCACAGATTTCCGAATTCCACCATGGCTGTGAGCGGGCTTTAACCCTGACCCTACGCAAAGGAGCCACTTCGTCTAGGGTAGTGTTGAAAATGGATTTAAAGCCTAGCCAGGCTTCATCGACCTGAGTGCTAGCTAGTACTGGGGACCAGTCAGATTTCTCCAGTTTGTGGTTAAAGGCTTCGCTAGAGTAGGTTTTGAGGTTTCTAGCTTCAACTGTTTTGTGGCCGTCAGCTTTGGACTTATGTATTTTGCGGGTGCAGTAAATGATATCATGGTCGCTTAGACCACCACATTCAATAGTCCCACTCGCGGAGACTTTAGATTTGTCTGTGGTTACAATGAGATCTATGGTGGTTTGAGAGTTATCTGTAACCCTAGTTGGCTTGGTGATGAGCTGAGTGAAACCCTGTTGATTACATAGCTTATTGAACTTTTTGAATAGAGGAGCTTCTTTACGAAGCATGTCTATGTTCCAATCGCCAATAATGTATTTTTCAACATTGTCCACCGGTGCAAGGCTCTCCTCCAGTAACTCACAGAAATCATTTTGGTCGGGTGGTCTATAGATGGCACCGATTAGTATGTTTTTAGCTTTCTTAAGAATCACTTCCACCCATACAGTTTCTAAAGAGCTGTGTTGTAGGTCAGGGCGGGGGATATACTTAATACAGTTATGAACATACATGCATACACCACCACCAAATCTGTTTCTATCATTTCGGATGACCGAGTAGTTGTCAATTTCGATCTGAGAGTCAGTGATAGAGTCATCAAGTTTGGTCTCTGAGAAGGTTAGAAAATGGACCTTACCTTCGTGAACCATATGCTTGATTTGTTCAAATTTAGCAAACAAACTGTTAATGTTTAAGTGCATAATATGAATACCTCTTTTCACAAAGCGGCTGGCAAAGTCCATGGCGAGGTCTATGGAAGTGTTCGCATCGGCGTCGGTGGGGGAGGGGGGGTTGGTTGCAGTCTCTGGGGGCTTCAGAGGGGGACAAAGGGAGAAAGGGGTCTCCATGAAAAGTTGGGGGATGGGGTGGTGGGGGCCCGTGGTCACCGATTTAACCCAGGTTGAAAACAGCGCTCTGGCCTTCTCCGTTAGCCAGCGTGGAGCAGAG
The DNA here is from genome assembly GCF_963921795.1 of Nannobrachium achirus. NCBI lineage: Eukaryota > Metazoa > Chordata > Actinopteri > Myctophiformes > Myctophidae > Nannobrachium > Nannobrachium achirus. The sequence goes on from NC_137817.1 coordinate 21,410,954, forward strand.
TTAATGTAGACTCTGTTCTGGGGTGCTGGGTCCATGAGGGGGTCCGCCGGGTCCATGAAGGGGTCCGCCGGGTGCGTCTGCAGGTCGGGTGGGTCGGTGGGGCCGCCGGGGTCCGGTGTTGTGTGACTTGCGTTGATGATGCTGGTCTCGTGCTGAGCTAGTCATGCGGGGGCGATCGCCGAGGGTTCACCGGGGGTCCGTGAGCCAGGGGGTCCTTCGACGATCCGTGAGTCCGCGGAGGCGACTGCCGTGTGATCGTCGGAGGTCGGCTGGTCAGGACATCTGGAGTAGCCCGTTGTTAGTCCCTCAGGATTCATCAGTGAGGAGCTAGCTAAGTTAGCATCGTTAGCTTCGCTGATCACAGACAAAGAAGGATCTGCCGTCGTCAATCCAGCTGCAGTAGCGAGAGCAGCTAGTCTTCGGGTCATCTGTCTGGTAGCTACAGGCCCTGGATTCGATTCTATATCTCCTGATTGCAGTAATAATAAGAAGATCAAAGATCGACTCATACAACCATTCAGGGGTTTGTCCCTTTTGTTCCGGTTAGCAGCCAGCAAAGATTGAATAACATGAGATCCAAAGCTCGGGTGCTTAGCTACCGTTTTGGCAAGAAGATATAACTCACTGTGTTTTTCGTCCGTTTTGTCCATTTCCCATAAAAGATTCTCGTATTCCATTGGTGTTAGGATCTGTGGTGATTTATAGCATAAATCCGTGATCCATAGTAGAAATAGGAGAAAATGTGGGATGAACCAAGCCTTTGGTGTTTTGGTTCCGGAGCGTGAGCGAAAAACACGTCCTGCCATGGTGATGTCCGGAAGTATCATCAGTAACACCTGTGAAGGAAGTCGAAAGACACACGGAAGTAGAACAAAATGGCGTATATGCATAGAGCCTATAGGTTTGTTATTTAAATAGAGAGAAAGGGAGGAAGAAAGAAGGGGAAGGAGCAAGGGGAAGAGAAAGAGATCAATCACAAAATCTTTTCATTTAGGGCGCTGTGGCCTATTTGGGGGTCCATGTAAATGTTTGAGATCCACTGTGTCATTCAGTTAGTCATATATATATATATATATATATATATATATATATATATATATATATATATATATATATATATATATATATATTGCATAATGCATGGTGTATCCCCTTTCATTTCTATCTTGGAAAGATTTGTGATCAATGCTGATTAAGGGCAGAAACATCAGTATCATTAGTACAGTATCACTGGTTTCTCTCTGTGGTTCATATCATCAGGGATGATGGGTATGGTGGTTCTGTCATCTGGAAGTACGCTAACTTCAGACAATGTGAAAGTAAGACTGAAAAAGTCAGAGAAGTGCAGATGGGGGTGTTACTGAATCAAAGAGTGAGGGAGAAGATCCCTGCCAACCCAAGGGGATCAGTAGTGGGGAGGCTGTGATACTCTCTCTCTCTCTCTCTCTCACTCTCCCCTCTCTCTCTCTCTCTCTCTCTCTCTCTCTCTCTCTCTCTCTGTCTCTCAGTACACATGACCGTGGGGTGCGCCTTTGATGGTGGAGCGTGACGATGAGGATGCAGCAACGGCATTGTGACAGGAGCCAAGCATGCCCCGATCCCTCTCAGTACCTGACGCATTGTCTAATTGTGAATCGCACAGCCATCCAATTTTCTCTGTTCTACTGCCAGTGTTATTGTGATTATTTTGTAACAAGATTGTTTGCGGTACAATGTACTTTGACTACAAGACTAAACAACCTTTTCCAAGCCCTGTAAACAAAGTGTATAGCTCTGTATTGTTGGCAATAAGTGTGCAGGAGAAGAACAGGCAACCCTCAAAATGTGGACACATTTTGTTTGCGATATATATATAGAGTGTGTGTGTGTGTGTGTGTGTGTGTGTGTGTGTGTGTGTGTGTGTGTGTATGTATATATATATATATATATATATATATATATATATATATATATATATATATATATATATATATATATATATAGGCTATATATATTTTTTTAGATTTATTTTTTACCCCCTTTTTTCCTTTTCCCCCCCAATTTAGTCATTATGCCAATTGATTCCTCCCCACACACATTGCTGTTGTATCCTACTGACTCAACTGCCAGTGAGGAACCCCCACCAGGAGGACATAGAGTCTTCGTCCTACTCCTCCAGCCCAACACTCCCCGCTGACAGGTGCCGCCCCCAGCCCGAAGGAGTACATGCAATGACCAATATCACCTTCCGCGCCTGGCCCCGAACAAAATTATGTTCACATAGATGCCCGACAATCTGTGTGGATTCGCGAGGCGTTGTGAGCTGATGTAGATCGGCTATTTTCACAATAGAACCGTGTTGTACAAAATGTAATGCCTCAACTCTTAGTGCTCTTCAGGGCGGGGGGGGGGGGGTCCCCAGTTAAAATATGATTATTTTGGGGGTCGTGGCCTGAAAAGGTTGAGAACCACTGGTTTAGAGGATGTTGTGATTTTTTTCTTGCCCTCTGTAGTTAGGACCACAGTTAGGACCATGCCGGGACAACACCAGAGGGGTGTTAATAGAGATGGAGGGGACGGGGCTGCACTCACATCCTGTGCTAGCCCACTCCCTTTCTTTAGGGTGTTTCTAAAAGCAGGCCTTGCATGGTTTGTGTGCTTTATCGATGCTGTTTTCATACCCCCCCATATCCTTTGTAGCTCCTGCTCCCTCTCTCTTTCTCTGGGGAGACACTCTTTGGTACAAGAGATTAGAGCAGGCGCTGCCTAGCAACTGAATAAAAATGGCAGCTACAAAAAGGGGCACTCTCATTCTCCAATGTCTGACCTACATAATCCCAGGCCTCTGATCATGCAACACAACAACATGATGAAAGGGCCTGCCGTGATTTAACCCTCAGACAAATACTTGCCATTGCTGACCTCTGCCTCAAAGACCAATTTTGGCCGCCGCCAAACACCAAAGGGTTGACTTTTTGAAATCTTGACGGTGTTCTAATTGGAAGGGAAGGGGAGGCTGGCTGCACATGCCCGTGGAAACGAGATGAATGTAACTGAGGAGATGCTAGCAGAGTGGCAAAAGCGATTAACATTGATCACAGCAATGCTGTATGCTTCAGAGAGAGATGGAGAGAGAGAGAGAGAGAGGGAGAGAGAGAGAGCGCAATGGAGCCTCTGTTCTCCTGATTCATCTCTAAGTTCAGCCACAGGCAGAGAGCGCAGGCATGAGTACAGAGGGATGGGGGGCTTTACTTCTCTGTCTTGTGCTTATTGATCAAAGGAAATAGAGGAAGAAAAAAACTCGCACACACCAGAAAAGATACAGGAAAAGACTCAAAACTTTATGTGGGGAAACTTCCTTCAAATTACTGCTCTAAACAGCCTTCTTGTCCTTTTCCATGTCATGCATAGAAATGCTATGACTTCCAACTGTAGCCAGTTTGCAGTCTTCTTATTCTTCTACTTGTGTGTAGTGTATTTATAGTCTGTACTCTCTGATCTTAGGAATACAATTATTCTCTAAATAATTGTTTGATACTGTGCAGGTTTTCATCATCTTATGTGAAAGTAATCCTTCAATAGGCTATTTTGTGATGTTGCCTTATTAAACTTTTATGAGGTATTCAAATATATTTTGATAATAGCATCAACACAATTCTTAATATTTTAATTACCATGATTTCAACTTTTAGTTCCGCCCTCTTCATTGGTCTTTTTGCCAGACCCATGAAATGGGTAGGCCTACATAAGCAAATGTCTGTCCGGGTTTTCTATATAAAGGGTATATATGATGATGACATGATGATGACATGCCTACAAAAGGCATGATGTCATAAATGATGATGACAGACAGGGGGTTGGCAGAACCGGGGTCTGGCACAACCAGGTTGACCTGGTCTAGTTATGATAGATATTGCGCAATGCATTTACCTTGCATGTTTTTGCTTACTTCTAAAGATCCTCATCAGTTGAAATTCATGCTATTGGTATGCATGTTTGAACCTCTTTTTAGATTGAGATGAAAGGGAAAAGACAACAGATGTTGATCGAGACTGAAGATCTGCATGCCCCTGGCCTGAGCGCAGCGCAGGTCAAAAGGGCTTACAGCCGACACCATGTCCAGAGAATCTAATATTTGGAAGGAATTATCATTTGGACAATTACCTGTATCATACACGCCTTTGTAAATATCTTGCTAATAAACTATGATGTATAATGATGTTTCAAATAATGAATAGTAGGATATCCAAATCTTAAATGAGAGCATCATGGAGAGTAGGCTACATGCTGCTGTATGTATTCAGTGGCTGAATACTAGGCCTACTGGTCATGCTCTCACTTTAGCAGTGGTTCCCAAACCTTTTAGCCCGTGACCCAAAAGAGAAATTAGACATTTGCTGGGGACCCGAAAAAGTGAAAACAGCAGATCGGCTATTTTCACTACTTCTTAAACATTTGTTTTCTAATTTATGGATTTTCTTAGATTTTTCTTTTATTTACTCATGAAATTACTGAAAATAAATCATAGCATTTTCTGGAAAAGAAAAAAAAAAAGTTTTTGAAAATGTTTTGAAATAATAATTAGACACAAAATGTGAGAAAAGGAAACAAAAAATTAAGGGACCCACAAAAATGGGTCTGCGGCCCACAAATGGGTCTTGGTTTGTTTGGGAAACACCGGGTCACACAAAGTGTGTTGAAGGATAAGTTTGTGTCTTAAGTGTGTGTATGTGTGTGTGTGTGTGTGTGTGTGTGTGTGTGTGTGTGTGTGCGTGTGTGTGTGTGTGTGTGTGTGTGTGTGTGTGTGTGTGTGTGAGTTTGAGAGAGAGAGAGAGAAAGAGTTGAGTTGAAGTATTCTGCACGCACGCTCGTGCGAGCGTGCGTGACTGGAGAGACAGTATAGTGGCAGACTAGGGCCTCCTGCGGGAGGCTGGTTACCAGGGGTGGTGAGCTGTGTGTGAACTCTGGTGCTCTCTCACTACTGCATTTTCATGGAAAGCATCTCTTTGGGGGCCTGCAGGTTTTCAATGCGCTCATTTACACATCAAAACAACCCAGGAAAGGGATAGTGCTGAGGGGCTGGGGAGTGTGGAAGGAGGGAGGGCAGGGTAATGAAGGATGCTTTCTTTTCTCTTTTTTCCCCCCAAGGGGTGGGCAGGTCTTTTTAGGGCTAGGAGGGAGGGCCTTGACGCTGTAACGATCGCCTTTAATCATACCCGTGACCAGATGGAGGGGACCTCTACTCCCGTTGGCAGACTGAACACCATGTCCGCAGCACACAGAGGTTAGCTGCTGAGTCTTTGACAATGAGCTCTGCCTCCCCTGCCTTTGAAAATGAATCATACGGTTCCTAACTGAACGAGAAGTGTTCCATGCTTCTCCAATGTCAGTAAACGATGACTCACGGTCAATACTATATCTGTATTCCTCTACCACCAGACTGAGGAATTTAAGACAAAAATGTTCACTTTTCAGGGAATTCAGGCCCGCTCTGGCCCAGACAGAGTAAACTAGCTGCTCAGGGCCACTGCCTCTGACACCATTTAACCTCCTGAGCCAGAAGGGAACAAAAAACAGTGCACCGCCAAGCTAAACCTTCGGAGCAAAACCAGGCTTTTACTTTACTCCTGAAATTGGGCATTACTGGAAGATGGGGTGGGGTCTCTAGGACAGCCCATGCCCTGGTTGGCTGGCACAAGTCCAGGTACTCAGACCTCAGGTGTGTGCAGAGGGAAGGTGTTCTCGGCACCGGCAGCATTCATAAGTCTGGCGCCCAAGAAACCACAGTTCAAACACATTTCGTTTTTGGAATGAGCCTCCCCCTGTGTGTCTATCTAAAATATATATATTGTGTGGCTTTTCTTTTCCTCCCTGAAGACAAGCACACTAAGCTAAAAATAGCTGCCAACCAATGCACTGCAAATGTAATGTTGGAATTCATATTGCGGAACAAGAGAGCAGACATTTTTATGACAACATCCTGTTGCTGTTATATCCAATCATGGCTGTTTACTTTCATAATTTGTAAAACCTGTCCCGGAAAAATTCAGTAATAAATCCAGTTTTCAATTTCGTACTGGTGAATAAAAATGGAAAAACAAAACAGAAACAGTGGACCAGAAAAGAAAAGAAAAAATAGTCAAAGCCTATGGAAAGATGAAAAAAGAAAAGAAAACAAGACTGCTAAGGAATGAGAGAACGTCCCTCTCTGCCATTCGGTGTCCTTAAAGCTAACGCTGCTTGCTTGAAAATTAGCTTTTAATGATAAGCGACTGCCATGCGGCCTAACTCTGTGCTGTTCTATCCTATCTAATCAGTGTGCTGCAGGTGGGACATGCTGGTTTGTGTCTCACAGAGCAAGTGTTTTGCCTCTCTGGGTCATGTCACTGGAGTGTAAACTGGAGAGGAAGCACGCGCCCCCGTTCAGGCACCCATGAACTGGAACATGTGGCTTAAACACCACCAGCCGAGTCCCTGGCTGCTTACACACACTCCAAGGAAAACACTCCTTTTTAATAGTTAAATATGGTCCACAGTGTGTCAAGACTTGCCTGCTTGCCAAGCAATGCAGTGTCACAGTGAGGTAGGAAATGAAAACAAAAAGGATGGATGATGGTGGTATTTAACCCGCGTCTTGCTGTGAATAAATAAGCCCTCGATAAGATAACTCATGCATTGCATTTTCCCACAAAGGACGGAAATAAATGTAGTTCATTTACAACAGGGTCTTCAGTGTGGCAAAGTTTACACATCTTTTAGCTTTTTCGGGAACAGAATAGTGGTGGTGGTGATGGGGCATTTAAAAGGTACATAAAACAGCAGCATATTTAACCTTTGTGAAACCAGCAACCATTTTTAGACTTTAGCGGTGGGGGTATGCATATGCTTGGTTAACACCGAAATACTTTCTGTTGCTTCCAGTGATGTCATGACACACTACATATGAAAACAAGCTTCTGGTTATCACAGTTTTCCATGGTATCATTCACATATGGCGACACAGAACACAATTATACTGAGACATAATAAACAATCATGTTCACTGTCAAACACTATAATTTCCAGCACATTTGATGTGAACTGACTTGCTGACTCTCAGATTTTAAGATGCTATGTATGAACTATGTTATGTAGAATAATCTTTTACATTTTACTGGTCTAGAGTACACATTATATGGTGGTTCTTTTACATAAGTAAAAATATATGTTAAATAAAGTTAGCTACTAGATTCCAAATGGCTGTCTTTTGACTTCAAGCAGAAGTTTAAAAAAAAATCTTAATATTCTTTTTTCATTTTTGTACCACTAAAATGTATTAATTTATGTCTGCAGGGAGTAGTGGCTTTCTTTAAAGTAGGCTATACTTTATACAGTTATTGGTAATTACTGTATGCAGTTTATACAGTCATTAGCAATGCAAAACTGTTACTTAAAGAGATGCCCTAAAACTATCAATAAGAAATCATACAATTACAAACCAATTGACCAAAGTTTTAAGACAATATTTTCAAGCTGGTGCTGGATTTCTCTGAAACTACAGTACATTGAGCATAACTACTGATGTCTGTATCTAGCATGCAAATTACACAAGTTAAACTTAACACTGAGTGAATCCGTGCAGTGGGGTTGAAATCCACTTCAAATTCGTTCTTCTACATCAAAGTGCTGCATATTTGCATGGGGATCAAACAGAGGAGGAAAAGCAAACGGGCACAATAGTGATTTGAGGGAAGGATTAAAAACAGCCATTAATTAAATATATTCTTCTGCGCACTGCTCCTGCATTTTAAAGATGATGATGCTAACATTAATACTTCCCAGGGTTTGTCATTGTCACGTCTATTCATCAACCATTCTCTTTGAGGATTATTCTTGGGGACGCCTCAGGGACATCACATGCACTTGGAACAGAACTCATTTGGCAGCGTTTCTCTGAACAAATGTGACAGTCCTGGTGTAGAATGGCAGAAAACTAGCAAAAACATGAAGGCTGTGAAATGAATATTAACAACCTGTGACAATCGAAACCTTGGAATCCTTTAAAAACATATTCAAATTTGCAAATGAGAAAGGGCAATGTAATAGGTTATAATATATCATCAGACAGCAATAACACCAGACAGTAATACAATTTAGTTCCTCAATTTATTATCCTCCAAAAGAGCAGAACCAGAGTTTTAATAAAGGCACTTAGCTTCCCTGGACCTTCAGTACCCGGCCTTTAGTGAATAAGTGAGCTTGAACAATCAATCTGGTAAGAGCCAAAGTAAACTTAAATTAAATATATTTACAATAAATAGAATATTTATACAGATTTATACATTTACTTGTGCCACTTTCGGGAGGAGAATAACGTCTCCTCAAAACACATCCCATGCAAGTAATTTTTTTCCCTTTCCATTTGCAAAGCTGGGCATGACAAAACAACGTAACAGACTATGGGTAACAATACTGAACATTTCCCTTTATGCACTGAATACTGTTTATGGACAGTTTCTCATCCCGACACCTGTGCTTTGTCCCTAAGCAACAACAGAGTGGCAGCTGATAGTTCAGTTCAACAACTCCTCTTCTCAACAATGTCAAAGTATTTTTTAGCAGCTCCTTAACACAGGGCATAGAGGTTTGTGTGTAATGTTTGTGTGCGTGTATGTGTGTGTGTGTGTGTGTGTGTGTGTGTGTGTGTGTGTGTGTGTGTGTGTGTGTGTATTTCTTTCACATGTGCGTGTCTTTGTGTGTTTGCATGTGGGTGTGTTGCTGTGAACATTTGCACATGTGAAGAATGAGTGCCTACATGCACAGTACGTACGTGCATATGTGCGTGCACCCTCTCTCAGACATGTGTGGGGCTGTCTGTGTAGGGGTCTGTCTTGGCCATGTGCAGCACCACTGTGGGGGACTTGTAGTGGCAGTGTGTGCTGTTGCAGCTCACGCCGCTGCAGGGCTTCCGGCTACTAGTCCTATCTGCCAGCTTCCTGCTGCACAGGCCCTGCCAGGTCTGCAGGGTCTTGGAACTCCACACCCACACGCCGCTCGTGATGCCCACCACCAGTGACATGAAGATCTTCAGCATGAACACGGCCACCGTGGGCACGGACGCCGGCAGCGAGCAGTCGTCGTTCCTGCGGCCGGGGAACGACACGCACTTCTCCTCCAGCCCCCGGAACTTCCAGAAGTCCATGTTGAGCCTCTCGTAGAAGTAGCACACGATGACGCAGGTGGCGGGCACAGTGTAGAGGATGGAGTAGATGCCGATCTTCACCATGAGCTTTTCTAGTTTCTCGGTGTTGGTGCCCTCCGTCTTCATCACCTTGCGAATGTGGAAGAGCGCCACGAAACCTGTGAGGATGAAGGAGGTGCCGATGATCAGGTAGCAGGACAGGGGGATGAGGACGAAGCCTGTCAGTGCTCCTGGGTCCATGCTGCCCACATAGCACAGTCCTGTCAGCTCATCCCCGGCCACCTTCCGCATGGTAAGGATGACGATGGTCTTCAGCGCCGGGATGCCCCATGCTGCCATGTGGAAGTAGTTGCTGTGGGCTTCAATGGCCTCGTGACCCCATTTCTTCCCCGCGGCCAGGAACCAGGTGAGGGTCAGAATGACCCACCATATAGAGGAGGCCATGCCGAAGTAGTAGAGGATGAGGAAGACGATGGTGCAGCCCGTCGACTCCAGCCCTTCCTGGATGATGTACAGCTCGCCGTTCTCGCGGTCACAGGCGATGTTCTCAGCCCCGGCCACCGAGCGAATGATGAAGGCCACAGAGTAGACATTGTAGCACATGGACAGGAAGATGATGGGCCGCTCTGGGTACTGGAAGCGGTGGGGGTCCAGGAGGAAGGTGAGGACAGTGAAGGCAGTGGAGACGAAGCACAGCGTGGACCAGACCGTCATCCAGATGAAGGCAAAGTCCTTGTCGCTTCTGGACCAGAACACGTCCACAGCAGAGGAGCAGCGTGGCGCGCACGTACGGCTCTTCTCCACATACTGAAACTTTTCTGGGTTTTCACAGGACCCAAGGCTGCTCCCCGAGCGCCCACTGCTGCTCCCTGGTTGTCTGGGCCTAGGGGGCACTGGAAGCATGCCCTCTCCTTTCTTGTTCTCCATCCTGGTGTCATTCTCCGGGGCTTCCATGCACAAAGCGTTTGGGTCGTTTCTGGTGGGCAGCTTTGAACAGTCCAGCGAGTCAGGCCAGGTGTAGCTGAACTTCTCCATTATGGGGGAGCACTTCTGCCTGGCCTGTTCGCACATGGGTCTGCAGGCGGGGATGGACGTGGACACTTTGTCAGTGCACATGGGAGCGTACAGGGAGCAGAGGAAGAAGCGGAGGTGCACATCACAGCCATACTCCACCAGCGGGGCGAACTCGTTTAACTTGATTGCAGCCTCCTTCTGGTTGTCGTGGTCCATGAAATTAGGCATTCTGGTCAGGTTGTAGCCGATTCCCTGGCACATGGGAATGACGATTGGTTCGCATTTAGCTGGTCTGCCTCGCTCCAAGTCATAGGAGCCTATCTCAAAGCTGGATGCAGAAATCACCAACAAGCACCACAAAAAAATCACCATCTTCAATGGGCAACCACCCACGCTCATTTTCAGTCATATGTCAGAAATAAAACGTGTATTTTAAAGGACTGTCCATGCAAAAATAATACCCCCTGAATGGGTCGGGTAAAGATCCGCACTATATCCCCATTGAAGGCAGGTCCAAATTCGCGCCGTTCCGTTACAAAAAGATGACCAAAAGCAGCATTTAAATAAGCTTGTCCATGTAGAATCACTGAGAAAATTATGAGCCTTTCCAAAACGGAGACACTCCGCAAACGATATTAAACTATAAGAATGTGTGACTCGAAAACTTCCGAGCAACAACGGGGAAAACGGATCAAAATAGACCATGAACTACGGAGAGCTACAAGAAAGGCTAAGCGCAGTCCTCGCTCGAACCAATTGAGCAGTGCACAAACAACTGTGGGATTCGAACAGCTGTCCGTCTGTAGTATTGGTGCAAACAGCGATCTTAACTAGGTTAACTAGGCTCGCCTCTTAACTACAGACCGCTCCTTCTTCCACGGCTTTCACAGGCTACACTGAACTTTCTCTTCTGGCTGCGGGGACTTCAATGAGAGGAGGGGGTGGGCATTTACTGACGCTCATACCATTTAGTGACGCTCATTCCACACAAGGAAAATTAGTTTTGGGGAGGTTGATCTATTCTAGCCTACCAGTATAGGTCTACCATACGTTTCATTTACAATTATTCTAAACGGAACACAAAACAAAATGTGGCATCTCCGTTTATTATTAGTTGCCTATAATATATATATATATATATATTAATTTGTTTTAATAAACAAATATTTCCCCAATATTTCATTTTAGGTGCATTCATTCTACCCAAATATCAGTCCAAACGGTTCAAGTCTAAACGGGTACAGTACAGTCTAAACGGGATGCAGTGTTCCCTCGGATGCAAGCAAAATGCGTTTCCCTCTAGATCTGGCAGAGGGTCGACCATTTCTTATAATTTCGTTAATAAGGGACACGTGGGTGCCTTATAGTGGGGTGAATCGGGTGATCACTGAACAGACCACTGACCAGAGAGAACCCAACATACTGTATAGGCTACCCAGCCTGCTCTATTGTATTGATGATAAAGTGATGTAGAGAGGACACGTATTTCCATCTAGTGGTTGAATGAGAGAGACCACCTCAAATCCACAACAGGAGGACACATCATTAAGATGATCTCAAACCAGGTCAGAGCTAATCCTCCAGCAGGACAGTTTTGTCAAGTCTAGTTTCATCAAAAGAGTTTAATTAGATCTCCAAATTATGTCGCTTTTATATAGGCCTACTCACAAATCGCACAAATCGAAAAAGTTGTCAAAAAGTACCACTTCACCAATTTTCAAATTTCAACCTTGTCATTACAAGGTTAGGTGGCATCTTGTGTACTCTATGTGTCTCATAGGAGAGATGTGACAGTTCATAAACCTGCCTACCAGTGACATTATCGGTAGGCAGGTTTGGTATAATTTCAAACAAGATTTCAAACATTTATTATTTTTAATTTATAGGCCTACTAGTAAGACGCCTCAGGGCGAAAATAGGGCGAGGTCGCACCATGTCTTGGCCATCTGGCCAGTGATGTAGATTGGACCAGTTACCCATCAGGAGACCCCTGGTACCCATTTATGGAGATCCATGTACTACTGTATATTATGGAGATATACTGTGAGAGCCCAAACATACTTACTCAGTTATTATTCGTTATTATGTGAAAGACCTATGATGTCTATGACATCTGACATCATGCCCTTTTATGCCCATATATGGAGATCCCTGTCTGTAGAACCAGCCACACAGATATGGGCTGTCTTGGCCATCTGTCTTGGCCATATGGATTATGTTATGTGGCCGATGTGGCCTCCATTATACAGTATTCCCATATTAAGTCCTGTTAGATATGGGCCTAATATTGATGACATCAGGGAACTCCCTATATGGGCATAAAAGGGTTTCTGTTAGTGTAACATGCAGTGAAGCCAGAGCGTGATGTCAGAGCAGCAAACTCATTCTGTTAGAGTGGTTCCCCTGACATCACAGTGAAGTCAGAGCATGATGTCAGAGCGGCAAACCCATAGACAGTAAAAAGTGTACACGTCCGGACGGACAGAGTCAGCATGTGCCGTTTCACATACTAAACTGCGACCTTCGGTCGCAGTTCAATTGGAATCTCCATAGATGTCATTGGTAGGCAGGTTTCTGAACTGTCCAAAGCACAATGACAAAGAGTGAGTAGATAGAAATGGGTTAGGGTGGGTAAGTGCACCTTTAACATAAAGTTATACTTTTATACAGTAGAGCCAGAAACACACTGCTTGACCATTAAAGATTTATTCAGGAAAGGAAAGGCAACCATATTATGGTCAGACATTTCACTCCTTTAGCCTCTATTAAGAATCTGTGAATTTGACACTGTCAGAAGAACGGAAATTTCTTCTCCTTATGCTAAATGCTGTCCAGTCACGCCAGTTGTTCCAATGTGTTTAGGATATCAGATCTGGCATTAGCTAAAAAACCCTCCTTCACCTCGCCTCCAACTGCAAATGAAGCTTGATCGAGCGAGAGTGGAAATGCATTCCAGACCCTGAGATTGATATCTAAGTCTACGTCAGCATATAACCTTTTGGTGAATCAAATAGAGCACTTTTGACTGAAGTCACATTACTTCTTAGCAGCCTCTGCACTTAAAACGTTTCAGTTCCACACTTCAGAGACAGGGGGAACCTGAGTGTGCCCTTTAGAAGTCCACAGATTATTATCAAAATTATACTTATCTTGTCAAGGTAAGAAGGATACATCAGTAAGTGTTAGCATCCAGTTGAAATACCAAAATCAAAGCTTGTTAGTGTGTAAACACAGATCAAATGTATCTATTGTGATCAGTGCCCATTATAGCCTATACGATATGATCTTATCCATTCTCTTATATATATCTAAATATATAAATATATCTACAATTGCTTTTAGTGTTGTTGCTGATATGTAATGTATTGCATGTCTTGATGAATTGAGTAACCTACGAAGGACCAGAATGGAAACAAGCCGCCCCGGGGCTTTGTATGTTATCCTTATATCCTCATAGCGTAGCTTGTGTCTCAAACTTGGAAATAAAGTATTCAATTAATTAATCAATCAATCAATTAAAGCCCTATTTAAGTGAAATACTATGTAACTTGTTTTTTAATGAATACAATGTTGTTTGGTCTAATCTGTATGGTAGAGTATGTTAATACCAGTAAGACTCCCTAATCGGGAGATAAGCGACCGTAGGTGGCTTATCTCCACAAATAGGGCAAAAATGTGTTATTGGGGTGGTTGCAACTTGTATTTTGTCTCCCTGCACTTCTATTGAGACTTTTAGATCGTCTGAATATCGGGCACGTACCTTTTTGGCGAAGCCCGAACTGGCGAACAGGGGAAAAGAGACCTACCGTAGCGATCTGGCGAAAGAAAAAGGGGAAAAAAAACCTTCTGCATATTTTTCGTCTTTTTCGTTTAATCCTTCTGGACAGGGCGTTTATCGTGCGCTTGCCCAGGCCTTACGGCCTGGGCATAAATATAACGATTGCATTCACCACGGCTTCGTAACTCGCGCGGCCGGCCTGGCCCGCTCTTCGCGGCCACTCGCGCCTGCGGCGCTCGGGGGCGAAGAGCAGGACCAAGGTCCGCTGGCCTTCGCGCCGCTTGCAGTGTCGTGGACAATCGAGCGGCTCCGCCTGGAGCTGCGGCGTCATTTACAATAAAAACAGAGCCATGTTTAAGACAATAAAACGATTTGCCAGATCGCTACGGTAGGTCTCTTTTCCCCTGTTCGCCAGTTCGGGCTTCGCCAGATCAGGACTTTCCCTGAATATCCCCAAGCAGGCAGGCTCTATTAGCTCAATGGTAAACATTTCAGCACTTGCGCAGGAAACCATAGCTTCATATCTGGGGTAGAAGAGGAAAGTTACATAGTGGAGCTTTAAGTCAATAAAATCAGTTTAGGTGGCGTTCATCATTTTCTACAATATTCCTGAGTTCACATGCATGATCCCCTTGGGGGGTTGCGATAGATTCACTGAGGCATCAAGGCATGATTAGGAGACTCAGGGTCTGACCACAAAACTGTTGTGAGTCATGGGTTGTTTAATAGCAGACCATTGTGCTCAATTGATGATCGAGAAAGAGAGCTGGAATATTTGCAATGTTAGTATTTTTATTTGAGAGTTCCATGGCCCACAAATGATTTGTCTTCAGAAGGTCATATACTGTTTACTTTGAAACAAGGAAAGAGAATGATTTACATTCTCTCTCTCTCGCTCGCTCTCTCTCTCTCTCTCTCTCTCTCTCTCTCTCTCTCTCTCTCTCTCTCTCTCTCTCTTTCTTTCTTTCCATCACCCCCCAGCCAGATCTGTATTATAATACCACTGTCTGTCAAATCTTTGTATGTCTTTGTAATAAGTAGCCTCCACAAAGGACCCCCCCACCATCCACCATCTTGTATTTCACGCATTCATCAGGCGTTGCGGCGGCGTGTGGGCCTTGTAATTACTACCTCTTACTTATTGGTTATCATATATCACACACACAGCTATAAACATCCCATGGAGAACAATGGAAGAGCCTTGCCACAGCTTGGCTTGACATTACCATCCCTGAGACGCTGGCTGTCTGAGATTGTTATGGGTGTAATAAGAGACATCTCACACTTAAAGCAATACATCTGGACTGGCATGCTGCTTTTGACAGCGGGTATAATGGTGAATTGTTGGGGGCCTAGCTCATGTAATTATCTCTTTACCCCATTCAGTTTAGCAAGGTTGGATGGTGTCCTTAACTCACAGGAGCCCGAGATAGGCAGTTAGACAAAGAGAAATACGATTTTGTAAATATTTCATTATCAATTTAATGTTTCTCTATAAGGTGACACTCACTTGCTCAGTCACTCACTTCATCAATCATGATGGTAATTCTGTATCTATACTGTACATTAGAAAGAAGGTGCATAATGATCTCACCATTCCAATGCGTATTTGTCCCCACATACTGTATACTTAAATGGCTTTATTGCAATATTGGAACATTTTATTTTTGTTAATGTATGAATATTGTGGGAAATCGTGTTCATGGTTATAGTGGGCAAAACTATATTGCAAAATGAGAGAAAGAGGTACAGTATAATGATGTTCACATAATAGTACATGTTCCTGCATGAATTGGTAGTATGAAGGACAAATCCTATAATTCATATACCGGTTTTAAAGCTTTATACGGTAATTACTAGTTAATTCACAAAATCTGCAGAAGATCTTATATCGCATGTCTTGTTACATTATAGAGACAAAGAACACTGGTGTACATAGTAAATTCTGATGTTAATATAACTCTGACCTATATGGGTCCACTTTTACACTCTCAGAGTTAAATTAACAATACATTTGACCGTGTCTCGGGCAATATGGTGGTTGAGTGTTTGCAGACCGTTGTGAGAAGGAGGACACCAGATCTCCAAACACAGTCCCTTCAAATATGTATAGAATGTGAGGTGCCAATGAGGGCAAAATATTGTGAGAGAATTTCAAAAATAAACGGGATCTCGCAGTTCATATAAGAGGGATTTATTAAAGATATCAAAACTATCCCAAGTTCCAGTGTCAAAATATATGTACAGTGTCGGTATCACGGAGAAAAATAAAGACATCCATCCAATTTAATCTTTCAGCAAACATGGCTTCTAATCCCCAACCCTGGACATTACGCAAGTCCAAAGCCAAAGGAAGCATTTGTGCACTTGTGCGTCATCAGTGTTAGTGTATTACATATAGAGTACACATGTCAATAGTGTATACCTGTATGTGCCTGTGCATTTGAATGCACATACTGTATTTGTGCATTAACACCGGAGAGCTGACACCGAATAGCTCAGTTCGCAAAAGTTAACCTTCTCTCCTTTGTTTTTGAAAGCTGAAATTTCTGGGCACACTCAGGTCCACTCTCAGATGTCCTTGGGGAGCAATGCAGTGGAAAGGAATACTACTGTGTGGTCATACAGCCGTAGTAGAAGGGGTGGGTGTTTGGAATGGCTGGGGCTTTGCACAGAGGGAAAGTGGGGTCAGAGGATTTAGTGGAGTTTAAAGATAACTCTTTCAGGGGAGGGCAGCCTAAAAAAATGATATTAGGCCATTTATCACGCCTTTGAATTATTCACATTTCTGCGGGAGGATTGATGAAAAAATTGTGCCTGTGTGCCAAGCTTGTAGAACTGGAGAAGATGTTGAATGGTATTCTGCTTTCCCAGAATATGAATTCTCAGCAGCCGTCCTGCGTTTGGTGAGCAGAGCACCAGGGTTGATTGTATTTCACTATGGGTCGCAATGCAGCTAAGTGAACGAGTTTAGACTCCAGGCCAGCTTGGAAGGACTAAAATTGGACTTGAGGTGAATGAAGCCAACAAGGTTAAAGGAACAAGTAACATATCTGACTTGAAATAACACAAGCAGTTGCCATTTCTCCTTTCAAGACCTGTCAATCAGCTGTATAGCAATTGTGCTCTCTGGGTGTAAAAAATAAATAATCTCACTTATATTTTCAATATATCCACCAAAGTCTGGTTCGTTGTCGATTAAGCTGACAGAATATGGTGAATCGCTCCAATAGCTGGACTTTTTAATCATTTTCTTTCCCTTGCAATTCTATTTGGGGAAAAATAGTGAAAACTGCATTTGTGTTGAAGTAATCATAGAATGGTCCTGCTGAGTCCATCACTGGCAGTGGATCCTAAGGGTTCTGAACTATTAACCACACAAGCCTTATACCCTATACATCTATATACACCAAATAAAGAAAATAGGCGATCTACAAGCGTCATGACACGTTGTAAGTTGCTATTTTCATGATTTATTATAAAAAAATATATATATTTCTTTATTTTAAACTTGCCCCAAATTTGCCCAAAATAAAGACACAAGGGTTAATGTGGTTAAGGCAGGGGACTGAAGAGAATGTGGTGCCCTGATGGTTGACCATGGTTGGATGAACGAGTGCACCAGGCTGGGAAACCCGCCATGGAGCATGGGTTCAAATCCCAACTCAAGCCAGGCTCTCAGATTTCTCTCTCCTCTCCTCCCCGCCTTCCCCCCCTCTTCAGCGTACTATCGGAAAAACTAATAAAACACCGAAGCGGGGTGGATTGCTCACCCCGCTTTTGAAAAAAAAAGGGGGGAGAGAAAAAAAAGAATGCTGGGGATTACTCCTCACAGCTGTGCAGAATCCTGAGGCCCTTATCTAAGGAGCCGCCACTGCCAAGGTCTGCCCTGTCACAGACTCACACCAGCCTCTAAATCACTCACATGTCCAGGCTGCGAATAGCAGGCCAATAAGCTCAATTAACACCAAAATACTCTGAATCCGTGCCCTTCTGCCACCCGTCACCACCTCCATGGGTGAGGCCTCTCAGATCTCAGTACATGAGAAGACGCCGACAGATCAACCTACCGGAGCTCCCTCCTGACATCCGCCAACACGCATTCAAGCACAAGCATGCGTACGCCCACAAACACAAGCCCATATCCACCACCACACACGGAGTCTGTATCACGCTATCAAGCCGTAGCCGCATACTGCAGCCCGTGCAGGCGCGCGCGCGCTCATGCACACAAACATCCTGCCTATTTTTACACCACAGACCTGGCAAAGCACATGGGAAAACAAGGCCCCTGCACTATCAGTGCATTCAGCGCTGTCTGCTTTTCTCTGTCTGTCCCCGCCTGATGTCTGAGAGGACAGAGACATAAGATAGCTGCCTTGGATAGCTGAAAGATGACTGCTTCAGATAGCTGGAGCAAGCAAAACAACTTGATTATGCTTTTAGCTGTAGACAGCAGCCATTCATATGCCAGACCTTGCATTCCCCCCCAGCGTTCCTTCAGGGTATAATTGTCTGCCGTGTCAAGTTATCAGGTTGTTAAGTCACTCAAGGTTGATAACAATATAGTAGCCTACAACTGTATGATTGAATAATTGTCTGTTGTGTCAAGTTACCAGGTTGTTAAGTCACTCAAGGTTGATAACTACAATATAGTTAGCCTACAACTGAATGATTTAATGAGGACGTCTGTGTACAATGTAATGAGAATGCTTCTCCTAGACTAGAGCCTTTTACTCCCACATTCTCTCTGTTGGGCAATGCTATGTATTTCAGCACATATTTATGTCATGTTAAAACCAAGAGCGTGTTAAAGGGGAGGGGGGCATAGGTGCGGGGGTCTCATCCCATATAATGATGATGAAGCACAAATATCTCCTAACATTTGCCATGGTTCCAGCTGAGATGTGAGAGAAAGAAAGAAAGAGAGAGAGAGAGAGAGAGAGAGAGAGAGAGAGAGAGAGAGAGAGAGAGAGAGAGAGAGAGAGATAGACTGCATGCCAAAGAGAGAGTGAGAACACATGCAAGACAAGGAGAGAGAGAAGGAGCAATTTGCTCTTTGCTATGATGATGATGAGGCACAAATTCTTCTTGCCATTTGTCATGTATTTTCATGTGTTTGACCATTTCAATTACATGCTGCCAGCTGGAGGGAGAGGGGGGGGCACATAGAGAGCAGTGTGTGTGAAAGACAGAGTGCATGCCAGCGAGAGAGCGACAACACATGTTAAGAGAGATAGAGTGAGAGAGAACACATGCTGGACAGAGAGAGAGAGAGAGAGAGAGAGAGAGAGAGAGAGAGAGAGAGAGAGAGAGCAAGGGAGAGTCAGACAGTATAGGCAATAGAAAGTTGGTACACAGTAAATTCCTGAGTGTTAATTTGGCCCGAGTGACTATTATACAGGTTCATTTTTATACTCTCAGAGCTAAATGAACATTCTGGGTTTTACTGTGTAATGTGGGATAGCGGCTAAAGGCAGCGAGCGGCTAAATGACAGGCACAGGGATATCAACTAACCTCCCCCAGCCTTCACCCTCACCCGCTGCCCTTCTCCAGACCCCCATACCCGCCCCCCCGCCCCTTCTACCCCCCTCTGAAGGCTTACCACCAGCAAGGCTGACGAGCCAAACAAGTACTATTTATAACCTGTGGATGGATGAGAGAATCAGGTGGACTCTCCTCTGGAACGAGTCCACATCTGAAGGGTGTCTGGGTCTCTGTGTGTCTGTGTGTGCATGTGTGTGTGTGTGTGTGTGTGTGTGTGTGTGTGTGTGTGTGTGTGTGTGTGTGTGTGTGTGTGTGTGTGTGTGTGTGCATGCCAGTGAGTGTGCGTGCCAGTGAGTTTGTGTGTATGTGTATGTGTGTGTGTGTGTGTGTGTGTGCGCGTGCGCGTGCGTGCGTGTGTGTGTGTGTGTGTTTGTGTGTGCTTGTATTAATGTGAGGGCCAAACGTCCCCATAAATATAATAGAATTTGAGAAATTGACATTGTGAGGACACTATTGCTAGTGCTCACAAGATACCGTAAGTGGTTGTTTTTATGGTAAAAAAAAAAATCACACCCGTGTGAAGTGGAGCTGTGTGTGTGTGTGTGTGTGTGTGTGTGTGTGTGTGTGTGTGTGTGTGTGTGTGTGTGTGTGTGTGTGTGTGTGTGTGTGGATCATGTGTACCGATTTTTGTGACATTTGAAGAAAATATGTAGGAAAAGGAGCAAAAAGTGTGTTTTGGAGAAAATTCAAGATGGCGGAAAATCTATCATGGCGCAAATGGGCGTGGCCTATATGGGGAGATGCGTCATGGCCCAAGGAATCCAGGGAAAAAATATTTTTAATTTCCCGACCTACGGTTCAAGAGTTACAGGCCAAAACGTAAAGTGGGGTGTTATGGCGCCACCATGCGGCCAAATGACACAATTATTTTTTATTTAATCCTTGAAATCATTATGAACCTCCTCTCCAAGTCTTGAAACTCTAGCCCCTATGGTTTGCGAGAGACAAATAATTGAATGTGAGTTTTTGCGATTCCCATTATAAGTCAATGGGGAAAATTAATTCACTAATAAATTAATATCAATTAAACTATAGAACCTTTCTCTTAGAAAAGTAATAGCCCACGATTCCCGAGTAAGCCGGTCGATTTGACATATGGCGCGAGTGTGTGGTGGCAAAACTGTGGGACTAGTGGCGTGCCGAAGTTTAGGAAGTTCAGGCTACATACACACAGACAGACAGACAGACACACACACAGACCCACACAGCCACGTATAGGGAGCCTGTGTTTCACACAGCTCCAAAAAGGAAAGAAAAAAGGTTGGGGTCAGGGACAATATTAGGCAGTATAGAGTATAGGTTTAGAGGTTGGGGTTGGGTTTGGGGTTCGAGTTATGCCTGATTTATCTTTAGTTGTGCTCCCAAAATAGCCAATCTATAAGCTAAGCTATTTTCAGCTTTAGGATTAGTGTTAAAAATGGCCATCCTAAAATATTTATGTCATCACAAGTATAGGCTAATAATACAAACGCATGTGAACGCGTGTGTGAATGCACGCGTGTGTATGTGTATATACGATATGTATTTATGTGTGCATGTCCTTTATGAACATGCAAACGTGTGAGAGACGGGTCATAAGACCTACTGCTCTGCTGTGCTAATGTGTTGCTGCTGGACCACAAATCTCTCAAGTCCTCACAATATGAGTGAGGAACAGAAAGGACAACTGTGACAGTCCAACACAGAACCCGCTGCAAGCTGTCAACAACCAAGCCCTGTTTCACTTCTTGTTATTGACTCACTTATATGGTCTTTTCTCCAATTATCTCAAATAATTATTAGGCCCATTCTGTATTCTTCACAGCAAAAAGCTGTTAATTAACTCTGGAGAGTGAAAGATTATTTGTATTTGTATTTATTGAATATGCTGTACTGTTGCTGATGACATGCATATAAGTCATGGTGGCATTGAAGAAAAGGCAGCGAGGTCTCCAAACTAGAATTGACAGAGTCAATTTTTACAAGTGTGCCTGCAGCTCGCTAAATGCGCAACCTTGTGCAGCGGTTTGGACTGTGAGACCATCCACCAAGTCGTCTGTGTTTCGTTGTGAGAGGGTCGTTCCCCGTGAAAAACACATTCTGGCACGAAACGGTTACGTTTTGCGCGTTTGTGACGCACCCTACGGGTCGAAGTGGAAATGCTTTTGGGGATTCGTTGAGTATGCCACCCCCGACCTTTGGTTGAAATTCAGTGTTGACTCGACGTTTTGTTTGTGATTTATGGCTATTGTTTGCAAAACGGGCCCCTCCCGCTAACTTTGGAATCGCGTTACGAACGAACGGTATGGACTATCGAAATATCCCTTGAGTATGTTCATTGCATGGGTTCCTGGATCATGTGTAGCGCTTTTTGTGACATTTGAAGAAAATATGTGGGAAAAGGAGCAAAAAGTGTGTTTTGGAGAAAATTCAAGATGGCGGAAAATCTATCCTGGCGCAAATGGGCGTGGCCAGTGGTGCTTTGGGATTTTTTTTCCCGGGCGGACGGTCATTTATTGACGTCACGTGCACGCGCGTGCAAGCGCCTCTAGAGGCTATTTAGATAGAAAGGATGTCAGCAGATCTAATGGTAGGAAAACAATAGTTTTCTAGTCTTAATTACATTTGCATTGTTACTTAAGATTTTATGTTCTACTTTCTTTTAATTCATTTAGAAAATACAGCGCTGCAGTAGGATAGAGAAACAAAGTTTGCCTTGAACGAATCTCAAACACTAAATACCACAGTAATGGATGAGGACACACACACACATGCACATGCAGTCACAGCTGGAAACCTAAGTAGGCTATATATCCATAAGAATAGAGGCTTGAGGACGCTCACACATTCACCACCACTAGAAACCTGTTATAGTAGCCACTGATTAAAGTATTGCTAGTTATCGCAGATTCGCGGGGTGGGGGGTTGTCGCGGCTCTCGCGGGGGGGTATGCACGCGTTTACACGATCGTTCACCGTTCGTTCGGTGCCGTCCGTGCGCGTGCATGTGGGGAAATATTTCCGGCCACATGGCGTCCGGTCGCGTCCGGCCCCCAAAGCACTACTGGGCGTGGCCTATATGGGGAGATGCGTCTCGACCCAAGGATTCTAGGGAAAAAAGAATTTCAATTTTCCGATCTACGGTTCAAGAGTTACGGGGCAAAACGTGAAGTGGGCCGTTATAGCGCCACCATGAGGCCGAGTGATGTAATTATTTTTCGATTCATTCTTAAAATCAATATGAATCTCCTCTCCGAGGTTTGAAACTGTACCTCCTATGGTTTGCGAGAGAAAAATACTTGAAAGTGATTTCTTGCATTGTCCCATTATAAGTCAATGGGGACAATTAACACATCGGGTGCCCACGTGGTGTCTACGCGTCAATCTCTTTGATCTTTACGAGTGCCCAACGACGCGTTTGACGCGTTGTACAGTAAACTATACTGTACTGTAGCTACTGCACTTGGCTACCGCGGTGATGAAACAACTCCATTTCCCAACATGCAGCGCGCAATTACGTCACCCGGACGTGCTGTGTGGCTCGTTGACTTCCTGTTTACCGGCTGCACAAAAGTGCTGTTTTCTCCGGATTCCCTTCCTTTTTTCATTTTTTTCTCAAAAGGGCAGCCTCTTCTACATGCCGTAACACAAACACTGTGGCTTAGAAATGATAAAAAACGGTCCTGACTGAAAGAAAAGATTTTCGCGAAATAAACAGGACATACTCGGATTACATTTACTCGGATTACTTTTCTCGCCAGTACTCTCGCCGGTAGGTAAAATGACGCGTTGCCATGGGCACCAGCAAATTAGACGTCAGAGATCACGTGGGCATCCGATGTGTTAAGCGTAGTTTTTTGCCAATTACGTCGGCAAGGTAAGGCAGATCAAAACGAAAGTTACTAGCACACCATTCCCGGCCGAGCCGCACGTTTTGATGTATATTGCGGGGGTGGCGAAAATGGTGCGGCACTAGTAGCGTGCCAAAGTTTTCGTCCGTCAGTCTGTCTGTCTGACATAAGTATGAGCGAGTACAATAAGTGTTTTGCCATTGCATGGCAGGCACACTTAATTATTGGATCTAACTGAATGGCCGAAATCACCATCCCATGAAACCTGCCACTACACAGAATATGTATTTGTGTAAAACATTTATTTGACATTTCTGCTTTATTTTGATAGTGACAGCCAGAAAGACAGGGAATGTGGGGGAGAGAGGGGAATGGCCTTGGGTCAGGTTCGAACCCAGGCCAGCCGCAGGAAGGATCGCATGCAGTCTTACCAGGTGAGCCCCCGGGGTGCCCTGTGCAGTGCTATTTTTAAACTCTCCGGGTTGACACTCAGGAATTTTGCAGAGTTTAAGAATGTAATTGGTATTTCAGCTACGTCTGTGAAGAAAGACGACAAAAGTGGAGTGCCGGACAGCTGTGACATGAACTCACTCAAATTTGATTGCACAAAATGTTCAGCAGGCTATCGTTCATTTTCCAAGATCATTTCTTATAAAAGCCTGCATTTTTATTTTACATTACAAACCAATGATAAGCAATATGTCTCTTCAAGTTGGTTGCTATAACAAACAATGGTGTGCATCACAAGCCAATAGTTGTTGAGGTGTAAGGCTAGACCCACGCTAACATTGGACAGCTAATAGGCTCATCCATCATGGAGGAAATGAGACAGGCTCCTCTACTCTCTCCTCTCAGCTCTGCATGAGCCAGCCTGCTTCAGCCAACTCCTCTGCCCAGATGCACGCACACACTTAAGGGCACTATTATTGGGAAGTTCTACCGGGCTATCCTCTCTTTATTATTACAAGTGAACAAGGGGGCCCTTCATAGTTATAGTTACTGTAATGTAATTTATCCAGTGTCACATTTCGGAATAAAACACCCAAAAATGAAGCGAGAGCAGCGAGAAGGTCAGTGTGGTTTGAAACCCCCAAACCTCAGGCCTCCCTGAGCGGCCGGCACACGGAACCATGGGCCAGAGGGTCATGAGGAGGCCTATTCATTTCTGGGTCTGCTTTGACATGGGTGAAAACACAGATCCATCACTGAGACCGTTTAGGAAACCTCTTGTTCTTACACATTGTTCCCTGCTCAATAATATGCTGGCCATGTCCCCAGAACATTTCACTTGCATGGTTTGAGGTGGTGATTGCAGGGTGTGAGATTAAGCAGGGCTCTTTTAAGGTCTGATTGGCCGTATTGGCCTCCTATAAGGAGGATGTAGAACACAGTACATGCGGTACAGCAGGGGTCTTCAACGTTTTCAGGCCAAGGACCCCTTAGTTGAGAGAGAGATGAAGCAGGGACCCCCAGATTCCATATATAGTTTCATCGTTTGACAGCAAAATCATCAGTGTATTTTGGATTCATGTCAATTTGTGTTTTCAGATATTTAACCACTTGAGCCGACATTACCTAATAAACTTGACCTTTTACTCTGTACTTAGTCTGCTCTTTTCCCCCTCTACCCCAAACCTCTTTGCCGAAAATAGCCAATCTACAAGCTTGAGCCTCGAGCTTGTAGATCTGCTATTTTTGGCTACAGTTGTCAGTATATGGACACTAGGGTGCAAGTTGTTAATATAAAAATCAAACCTCGGTTCGAAGTGAAGTGGTGAATCTTAGTATAGAATTGTCTGGAGAGCCGGTATGACAGCCGGTATAATAGGTTTTAAAAAAATATATAAAAAGTCCTGCTTGCTGGTCTCTTAGTTGTTTGTCAACTGCATCCCTCTATAATTATTTCAGTTTCTGTTATCTTTGTGGCCTACTAAATTTTTCAACTTCTGCTAGATTTTCAATGTATTTAATCTTGTCTGCCTTAATGCTCCTTTTTGAGCGGTGGTCACAACGCTCCTATACGTGGCCGTGTGTGTGGGTCTCCGTCCGTGTCTGTCTGTCTGTCTGTCTGTATGTAGCCTAAACTTCGGCACGTAACTAGTGCCGCACCATTTACGCCACTCGCGCAATATATACATCAAAATGTGCTGCTCGGCCGGGAATGGTGTTCTATTACCTTTCGTTCCGATCCGCCTTACCATGCCGACGTAATCGGCAAAAAACGACGCTTAATTGTCCCCATTGACTTATAATGGGACAATGCAAGAAATCACTTTCAAGTATTTTTCTCTCGTAAACCATAGGAGCTACAGTTTCAAACCTCGGAGAGGAGATTCATAATGATTTTAAGAATGAATCGAAAAATAATTACATCACTCGGCCTCATGGTGGCGCTATAACGGCCCACTTTACGTTTTGGCCCGTAACTCTTGAACCGTAGATCGGAAAATTAAAATTCTTTTTTCCCTGGATTCCTTGGGTCAAGACGCATATCCCCATATAGGCCACGCCCATTTGCGCCAGGATAGATTTTCCGCCATCTTGAATTTTCTCCAAAACACACTTTTTGCTCCTTTTCCTACATATTTTCTTCAAATGTCACAAAAATCGGTACACATGATCTATGAGGTGGGTAAACCACCGCTCAGTTCACATGGGTGTGATTTTTGGAGCTGTGTGAAGCACAGGCTCCCTATACGTGGCCGTGTGGGTCTGTCTGTCTGTCTGTCTGTCTGTGTGTGTGTGTGTCTGTGTGTATGTAGCCTGAACTTCCTAAACTTCGGCACGCTACTAGTCCCACAGTTTTGCCACCACACACTCGCGCCATATGTCAAATCGACCGGCTTACTCGGGAATCGTGGGCTAGTAACTTGCTAAGAGAAAGGTTCAATAGTTTAATTGATATTAATTTATTAGTGAATTAATTTTCCCCATTGACTTATAATGGGAATCGCAAAAACTCACATTCAATTATTTGTCTCTCGCAAACCATAGGGGCTAGAGTTTCAAGACTTGGAGAGGAGGTTCATAATGATTTCAAGGATTAAATAAAAAATAATTGTGTCATTTGGCCGCATGGTGGCGCCATACCACCCCACTTTACGTTTTGGCCTGTAACTCTTGAACCGTAGGTCGGAAAATTAAAAATATTTTTTCCCTGGATTCATTGGGTCATGACGCATCTCCCCATATAGGCCACGCCCATTTGCGCCATGATAGATTTTCCGCCATCTTGAATTTTCTCCAAAACACACTTTTTGCTCCTTTTCCTACATATTTTCTTCAAATGTCACAAAAATCGGTACACATGATCCACACACACACACACACACACACACACACACACACACACACACACACACACACACACACACACACACAGCTCCACTTCACACGGGTGTGATTTTTGGAGCTGTGTGAAGCACAGGCTCCCTATACGTGGCCGTGTGGGTCTGTCTGTGTGTCTGTCTGTGTGTGTGTCTGTATGTAGCCTGAACTTCCTAAACTTCGGCACGCTACTAGTCCCACAGTTTTGCCACCACACACTCGCGCCATATGTCAAATCGACCGGCTTACTCGGGAATCGTGGGCTAGTAACTTGCTAAGAGAAAGGTTCAATAGTTTAATTGATATTAATTTATTAGTGAATTAATTTTCCCCATTGACTTATAATGGGAATCGCAAAAACTCACATTCAATTATTTGTCTCTCGCAAACCATAGGGGCTAGAGTTTCAAGACTTGGAGAGGAGGTTCATAATGATTTCAAGGATTAAATAAAAAATAATTGTGTCATTTGGCCGCATGGTGGCGCCATAACACCCCACTTTACGTTTTGGCCTGTAACTCTTGAACCGTAGGTCGGAAAATTAAAAATATTTTTTCCCTGGATTCCTTGGGTCATGACGCATCTCCCCATATAGGCCACGCCCATTTGCGCCATGATAGATTTTCCGCCATCTTGAATTTTCTCCAAAACACACTTTTTGCTCCTTTTCCTACATATTTTCTTCAAATGTCACAAAAATCGGTACACATGATCCACACACACACACACACACACACACACACACACACACACACACACACACACACACACACACACACACAGCTCCACTTCACACAGGTGTGATTTTTACCATTCTGTTAGCATCTGTATATTCTTATTGTGCCTTTGCTTTTGCTCTTATGCGGCTATTTGTCATTGCTGCAATAGGTGAGACCTATTGCATGTACAAGACAGATAAAACCTGAAGGCCAAATTATCATGTGAAGCTTGACCAATCCTCAAAGTATCCATTCATCTGACCGGGAGGGACACCGCACCGCGCACACATATTCTGGACGTACAGGACAGATAAAGCCTATTCATTCTGAACTGAAATGACCATATATGGACATGGGACACACATTTTGCTTTTTGAAAAAGCCTATTCATTCTGGACTGATATTTTGCACGTACGGGACAGGAAAAACCTGTTCATTCTGGCCTGGAGTGACCATATATGGACATGAGGTGACATACATTGTGTTTTTGAAAAACCCTGTTCATTCTGGACTGAGATCACCATATATGGTAATTAAACGGACATTCTGTTTTTGAAAAAGCCTGTTCATTCTGGACTAAAATGACCATATATGGGCGTGATACACACAAAGCCACTCATTGAAGCGGTGAAAACAAAAAGCAAAGGCACACACATTTGGAGGACCCCCTGTAGTAACTCTGAGGACCCCCTAGGGGTCCCGGACCCCCTGTTGAAGACCCCTGCTGTACAGCATGCCTGGAGGATGCCTCATCATCATGATCCCTCATTTCAGGTGAGGAACTTTGTTGACACACTAAAACGACAGGACACCACATAAACTAATCTGTCAGACTTCGTCGTGAGGATTTTGTG
Source organism: Nannobrachium achirus (assembly GCF_963921795.1). NCBI lineage: Eukaryota > Metazoa > Chordata > Actinopteri > Myctophiformes > Myctophidae > Nannobrachium > Nannobrachium achirus. Next base: position 21,439,183 of record NC_137817.1, read on the forward strand.
ATGCACACCAAGCTTAGATTTTTGTTGAACCAAGTCTAAAAAGGATATCATTGGCAATTAATTAATATAGTATATCGTCACTGTCGGGCAGAAACCTTGTATCTCCAAGTTCCAAGTTTGTAGTTTTTTCACCAAGTAAAGCTCTGCTTCATCATACAAGGCTTTCGCACAAAAGTAGTGAAAACAGCCGATCTAGATCTACTGTTTTCACTAGTTTACTTCATTTTTAAAATGATAAATACAAAACGAACAGTCTTGGACATACAAGGTTTCCACCCGACAACGACGATATACATTACAGGACTGATGCCACTGGTCTAGATGCAGACAAACAAACGCGCACAAACGCACACACACACACACGCACACACGCACACACGCACACACACGACATCTTGATGGGAAAAAAAGACCCCTTTGATTTGGTCCCAAGTGCTATAACCAGAAGTCTGTGTGTTTTCCTTAAAGGAGGAAAATCATAAAAAAGGCCCAGGTTCCTAAATTACTGTCACTCAAAGGGCTCCTTTCTCTGCCTGTCTCCCTCCACCTCGCCTCCCGCCAGCCCTGCAGACTCCAACCCCTTCCTGCTTCCACGGGCAGCAATGGGGGCTTTCTCTTGTTTCCTGGTGCTGGCGCTGCTGGATAAACACACAACCTCCCCCTCGTATAAAGGCTCAATTCTTCTCCATCATGTTTAAATATGGATACAAAGAGAAACTTGTATGATAATTTTTGGCATATGGTGGTGGGGGCCAGGGGGCATAGGTAGGGTGTTTGTGCGTGCGTGCATGCGTGCGTGTGTGTGTGTGTTGTGTGTGCATGTGCGTGTGTGTGTGTGTGTCTTGGGGGCCTGGTAAGGGGTGGGGGGTGGTGGTAAGCCAGACAGTGTTATGCCTTGTTCTGATACATGTACAGTATAAGATTTCGATGTCGTTTTTGTGTTTCGTACAAGACTGGACGCATGCAAAGAGTGAGTGAGCGAGCAGCAGATTGTGCTCCAACGTGCCTGAAAATGAGAGTTTTACCAAAATGTTGCTTCGTTGAGTCACATGCTTCTCTGATAAGCGTCTAGCCGTCTACATGGTTTGAGGCAACAGCCAACAGTACTGTTCTGGAGGTTTGGGTGGGTGTATATTAGAAACACTGTTGCATTGAAACATTAAATTAAGATGTTATATTAGCATGCTTAAACTGGAGGCGATCCCTCCTCCTTGCCGATGGTCTATTCTCAAATACAGTGCTATCTTTCATCTTTGATTCCATGATGGAGTAGTGGAACCAGAGATTCACCGTGCCGAATCTGGCTCCTGGGTTGGAACATGCCAGAGATGATATAGATACTCTTCTTGATATCTGATGGCCTGCTGGTAGCCTCTAGATCACCTTACTAACCCTGTGCCAGCACCACCACAGGGCAAGTACAGGCCCCGTCAGAGAATGATAGCACTGTTCAGGGATGCCTCTGACATGAGCGCAGCCTCCATCAGTACAATAAGGGACTTGCTGGCATGGAAATAGTATTGTTTTGTCTTTGTTCCTTTTTTTCAAGGGAACCATCTTTTCAAAATAAGCGTAATGTGTCGTAAAAAAAATTTGGACGCATTCGCTCAGTTAATCAACAGACATTTAAATCGTTTTCAGGCTATCAAACATAAAATAATATATACTGTGCCTCATTTTCCAAAGCTGCGCTATGTAACCTTTCTCTTCTACCCCGGATTTGAACACGGTTTCATGCACAACTGCTGAAATGTTGGATGGCCGTGCCAGGCTAGAAATGTTTACCATTGAGCTAATAGAGCCTGCCTGCTTGCTCAGGGGATACACTGAATATCGACCATCGGATCAACATTCGTGTCAGGTCCTGTGTGTGAAACACATTTATAATGATAAATGTGCGCGATGTGAGACGGAAACGGAAGTGAGGAGGAGGCTTCACTTCCGCTTTAACTGGGTACTCATCATTCTTCTTACGTCCAGACTGTATGACGGGAGCATTTCCAAATCGCGGAGTCAACAGTCTGGCCACGCGAGACTAACCAGAATGGAACAGAGCATTAGTATTATTGGTAACACCTGTGAAGGAAGTGAGAAGGGACCCAACTTCCCTCCAAAATGGCTGCTGTGCATATATAGCCTATTATGTGTAAAAGAGTTGTTTCAAGTCCAGTGACCATATTAGGGACTATAGCATTGAGTCCCAGGATTGTTTTTGGATCAAGTGGACATGTAGACTGCTGAGACAGTGACAGGAGGGATCCATGGCATCATCGGCGAGGATTCCTTTAGTACGCTCGCTGGTCCAAAGTCAATGCACCAGTGGTTGTTTACTTCTGCATCATTGACCTAAGCCTGTTTTCCAAGAACCCTGGTTTAAATGATGTCACTTTCCTCGGATTCCATGCCATTTATTGTTGCTGCAAGCTAAAGTTAGATAGGAATATCAGACTGAACAGCAAAGTTCCAGGGACGTTTAGACTCTCATTCAGTTTTGTATTATCTAACTGTCAAAAATAGAATAAAATAAAAATAATGCTCATTTTGATAAAAGTTCATATCAAACTTAAACTTCACCTGACTGAATACATCATTGCATTGAATCTTTAAGGATATGCATAATTTGACACTTCAGTGACTGCTGTCACTTGTTAAGACTGGCAACGAAAGGTAGAGGAGAGGCAAAGACTAACTGGCTCAGATTGAGTTGGCACCAGGATTCCAGGGTGAGACCACTGATAAAACAGGATCAGCTTGGATTTAAGTTAGATTGACAGTGTCAATCTAACAAGGGGTGGGTGTCACAAGGCCAACAAAAAAGGACAGCCAGGCGCCACCGCTAAGGAGGTGAAAAGGGATGAGATGTGAAGTTTGGGGTGATATAATGAAAATATTGCAGAGCTGCAAAGCATGGTAACACAAGAAGGTGGCGGTTAGAATAATAGTCTTTTCTTTCTTGTACGATAGAGTCTGGCACTTTATTGCTCACTGCAGGAGTAAGCACTGTTGACATGCTACGATTTATAGAGTAGAGATGCCAGTGAAAGTCTCTGTTCTGAGAACAGTATACCTCAGTTCGGTATTAGCTGGTTTTGTTTGCATCAATGTGAGGGATACCTGTGATGATTGGCAGCACAGAGCATGGAGGTAATAAGCAGTTCATTCTTTTAGCTGTCAGACCATAAAGCACACATTCACTGGCAGCCAGAGGACACAGGGTATTTTGATCTGCTGAAGAGGGCATATAAAATACTGTTTCTTTTGTAATTGTCCCAAAAGCCAATGCGGTATTTTAATCCACTTACACTTCATCCCTGTACCTAGATCTTAGAACCCCAAGCTTCTGGCAACATGACACAGAGTTTTTATGAAGCTGAATCTTTTCCATCTTCACCCATATTCCACCACGAATGTTTGTATTTTTGTTGAATATTGAAATCTGCACGTCTAAAGGGGCCTAAACACACCCACGCAAAGGTAACTACTTACAATCAGAGCTACAGTGAAGTTGAGTAACTACATTTGACCACCATCCAAATACAGTACAGCATGCAGGGTTCAGAAAACCCCTTTCAAAGAACATGTTTTCCTATTCACATTGGCCATATTTATGCTGTTGATATTTCACACTCCTCGCTATCTGCCAGTGACCTTGTGCACATCAATCTTTCATGCTTTTGGAACAAAATAACACCCCAACCAGCTTGTGACTCCAAATGCTCCCTGTGCATATTCATCAAAGTAAAGGAAACCACATGAGCACAGACACAGAATGGCTACACTGTAAGCCGTTTCTCAAACATATCCATCACAGGCAGCGGGAAGTTGGGAACTCAGAGGTGTCTTTATTTGGGGGAGATCTGGACCAGCAGTGACCCGTTGAAGTCATTCTGATTAGTTCACTCTGGCTGCTTAGTTCATATTTCACTGCCTATGTTGCAGAGAATAGGACAGTGTGCAGGTGATAAAGGTATACATGTTTGTGTGTTTTTCTGTCTCTCTGTGTCTAGCGGGTCAACCATGAAAACGTGCATCACATACCCTCATCCAGTGGATAGGCAGAGGTGATTAGGAGGGAGGGGGAAGGAGAAGTCGGGAGGATGTGAGATAAAATACCCCTATGCCATACTGTACTGGAAGGAAACCGATCTTGGAGATAATAGAGATCTAAAAGGCTGATGTTTCAGGTTTCTAACTGTCAACTCTGGCTCATGGCATCCTGATTTGTACAGTAGAAATGAAAGAGAAGCCACGAATACGTTTGACATGTGGAGGAGATACGGTCAACGAGAAAGGCAGGAAGTAACACACAAGGGATTCAATGTTTCCAGTGAGATTTGTAAGAAGACTTTTAAGCTGTCTGTTTGGCTTGGAGTGTAATACGGTCTGCTCAGCCCAGATGCTCACAATGTTGAATATGAGTCTGATTTCTAAGTGTCGTGCCATTGAAAGCACTGGAGGTCCCAACAGCTCTCAATACTTCCTGTTACAATATCAAATAGGGCCATGTTGTTTGGCACCACCATCCTAAACTGTAGACAGATTCTTGGCGGAAAATGTTTTTCATCAAATTTGAGATCACTGTGGGCTGAAAAGAAAAGCATTCCGACCTTCTCTATGTCATAACTTTTTACAGATATGCAGCAAGATTAAAGAAAGTAAAGGGAACACCATCACATTTCAGAATTCAATAACACTATGCCAGCAGCTAGGCGATTATTGAGTTTGGGCATATAGATTTACATGTCTGCTTTGTAGAACAGAGAGGAGACTATTCCTATTCTTTAGCCTACGTCCCATCTGAAATCAGCATCTTGGTTCTTTTGCTCAAGTTCACAAATATACATAAAATTATGTATTCTGCATTTAACCACTGTCCGATTTAAATTCACCTAGACTTACTAATTCCCTCATTATGACTATATGGGTACTGTGATAATGCATCTACTTAATTAAAACCGGCTAATGGGAGGGCAGGCGGACCATGTCACTCTGACTCAGACATAACCATAAACAATACCTGATAGTTAGGCCCATATATAGAGAGGTAGGCTGAGAAACTCTGAGAAACACGGAACACACGCTGACATTCCACACTCCAAGACCTAAAGAACATTGGAGTGAGATGGCAGGAAGCAAAAGCCCAGGCCCAGAAGAGAGTGAGATGGAGCCTTATGTTCCTCAACAACGGCCACGTCACTCTGACTCATAAATAACCATAAACAACCCTGAAACGCCCATATATAGGCAGGACCACAGCCACATCACTCCAATGCATGGCATTATGGCTCAGATACAACCATAAACAAACGTGATACACCCATATATAGGCACCCACTGCCCATATATAGGCATGGCATTATGACTCAGATATAACCATAAACAAACCTGATACGCCCATATATAGGCATATAAGCAAGCATACCTGTTTGTCCGGGGCCAGAGATTGTGTGTGGGGAGGGGGGGGGGGGGTCATGTTTGTACAACAATTTATAGCATTTATAGCATTTGAAATTGCTTATGGCTCTTTGCTGTTAATAGGGGACCTCAGTGTGTAACTTTTGAAAGCAATCATAATCGTAATGAAATACGAAAATAGTTTGTCACATATGACTCCAGAGATTGACTCCAGGCGAATTGTGTGTGTCTTGGACAAAATCTGTTGGAGTTGCATCCTGATCCAAGGAATCCAGGGAAACATATTTTTTATTATATGACCTACGGTTCCAGAGTCATAGGCCAAAATTATAGCCTGTTATAGAGCCAACATCAAGCCAATTTGAAATAATTGGGGCAGAGGTTCTTCGTTGGCCTACTGGGAGTGTGCGTGCAAAGTTTGACTCGGATCGGTCCAGTGGTGTCCACGACTAGCTGTACACAGACACATACACCTTCACGGACGGACAGATGGATGGAGACACACCGCTAAAACATGATCTCTGCCTGCTGGTCTATCCGCCTGGCGGAGATAATAAAACTAAATTAAAAAAGAGCAAATTAATATTACACTGTTTATTCAGATTTCAGTCTACCCATAATCTACTTGGAATCAACCTTTGTTTATCCATGTGTGGGCCTGGGTTAAGCAGATATGAGTTATTGCACACCTTCACGGACAGAAGAGTTTTAGGGATTTGGAATTCCTCATTCACGTTTTTTGGGGGTGATGTTGCTTGGCGGGAGCCTGGAGGTGAATGCTGCGCCTGTTGATTTACAGCACGTGTTTCACCGTTTCCCCCTGGCGTGGGAGGGGCCCCGGCTTGTGGCTAGGAGGGCTCTCATCCAATCAGAGCAGGTTGTGGTTCTGTGGGGAGGGATTCTGAAGTCTAATAAAGCTCCAGTATGTCTGAGAGCAGGAGGGCCCCACTCCAGAGGGGGGGATTCAATCTGTCATGGCCTATCAGCAGAGACCTAAAGCACGGCGATGGCTGTATTCCTAATAGCTCACAGGGGCAGCGTTTGTTACCGGCGGGTCTGAAGCACAGCCGCTAGCTGCTCACCGCCTCTCCCGGGGTCTCACATTAGGAAAGAAGGCCTGCAGACTATTTCACAAACAAAAGATACAGAGATGTGCTAAAGCCCCATACGCCTGTTCTGTAACGGTTGACATGGCTTAACAGAAAACTGTGTTTGCTTACAGTAAGAGGCAACTGACGTTGACTGACAGACATGTCAAAAGTAGACCACAGGGAGTGTTGCACATAAAACCCTCCAGTGTTCATTTATTCCTCTTCAATTATGCTTCCGGGCGGTCCATATGTCCGTATGACTGTCTGTCCATATGTCCATATCGGTACTTTCATCCGTCCTTCTGTTTGTCTGTCCATCCATCCATCCATCCATCCATCCCATTTTCACGAACACGATATCTCAGGAAAAGCTGAATTTCTTCTCTCTTCTTCTTTTGCATAAACATCGACTTGAATGGAGACGTTGGTTGTCAAAGGTCAAGGTCAAACAGACAGCCGGAAAACAGACGGCACCGAACGTAGTACTTGTGAGCTCTGCTGACGCAAGTAATAATAATATTGTATATTGGACCTGAAGTCTGGTGGCCGTGGCACACCAATGCACCTGGAGGTTGTTGAACCTCCTCTTAGTATAGCGTATAGTTGATTAATTCCCTTTGTCTTGTGTGGCTTTGTTCCCAATGGATTCCTCCATCACACTTGCAATTTCCCAGAATTGCACCTTTCTAGTTGTGAATTACATTTTACACAAATTCTAATGGGATGAAATTATGATTTTGGGCATTAACACTCATTATATATTTTTGAGCAGTACTAACCGCTCCTACATCTGGCTTGTCTGTTTGTATGTATGTATGTATGTATGTATGAACATATTTATATCCCACACTTGGCTCATTGGCCAAGCTTTGTGGGATGCTTAATGAAATGAAGACGCACCGCTCACTTCAAAAAAGCACCGCTCACTTCACACTGGGTGTGATTTTTATTATAATTATGTATGACAACTTTTATATATATATAACAACATTTATGTAAACTTAAGTACTGGTCATAATGCATTATAAGCTCAGTGCTTCCCTCAGTGCTCCTGTCATATGGTGCTTGCTATGTTGCTTCCTTGTCATCTATGGTGTTTGCTATGTTGCTTCTATGTCATCTATGGTGCTTCCTATGATACCTCACTGTCATATGGTGCTTCCTATGGTGCTTCTCTGTCATCTATGGTGCTTCTCTGTCATCTATGGTGCTTCTCTGTCATCTATGGTGCTTCCCTGTCATCTATGGTGCTTCTATGTCATCTATGGTGCTTCCTATGATACCTCACTGTCATATGGTGCTTCCTATGGTGCTTCTCTGTCATCTATGGTGCTTCTCTGTCATCTATGGTGCTTCTCTGTCATCTATGGTGCTTCCCTGTCATCTATGGTGCTTCCCTGTCATCTATGGTGCTTCCTAGTGCACCAGACTGTAGAACTCCAGGAATGCAGTTTACCGTCTTCTCATGTTTCTCATTGTTTTTCACTTATTTATTCCATGAATGCCAATCTGCCCCCTTATAGAATCAGCAGCTTTAATTTAGAAGATCGTTCTTTTTTGTTTTGTTTTAGTGCATTGTCCCAAATCTGACTAAAATACACCTTTATAACCCTAACCCTAACCCTAACTGCTTTGATTACAATTAAAGGACCTCAATGGCAAAAAGCGCTCATAAATTCTATATAAGTCTACATTTCGTCTTGGTGTGGTTCTGGCCTCCCAGTCAACCTGCATATGAGCTTGTGATGTCATATCCTGCTTCCTATAAAAGCCATGTTTGTTCAGTTTTTGCTTAGTCACCCTGAAGAAGGCATTATTTGCCGCAACGCGTAGGTGATTTTTTTTAGCCCTAAAATAAAGGCTTTTTAACTGTCCCTCAAGAGTGCCTTGGTCTAACTTTTTTTAAGCACTCATAAATGTTTGCCGTTTTATTCGTTTAACAGATATGAGCAAATATAATTATGTTCATGTAATGCATTTTGTCATTAAAAACTTCAATCGATTAAGCTTTTGCCTGATGTTTCTATATGACCATATAAGATTAAGTAAGTAGCCTATTACTGTTGACAGACATGCCTTTCCTATCTGCAACCTTGCCCATCCCCTCAATGGCCTCCACTATGTTCTCTATGTGCAGAGGAACTCTAACTTGGCTCACTCAAAGATCTAATAGAGGTCTTCCCTTTTGGTCATAAAGGACACTTTATACAGCTGTGTAGCTGTGACCCC